>NW_028160171.1:0-12500 GCF_964263955.1 Coregonus lavaretus
AGAGGCTGGTCATGCAGTAATGGTGGAGACTGACTGGCTGACTGGCTGACTGGCTGACTGGATGATGGCTGACTGGCTGACTGGCTGACTGGCTGACTGATGACTGGCTGACTGGATGACTGGATGACTGGCTGACGGAAAGACAGGGCTGACTGGCTGACTGGATGACTGGATGACTGGATGACTGGCTGAATGGCTGACTGGCTGACTGGCTGACTGGATGACTGGATGACTGACTGGGACTGGCTGACTGGATGACTGGCTGACTGGCTGACTGGCTGACTGGCTGACTGGATGACTGGCTGACTGAATGACTGGCTGACTGGCTGACTGGATGACTGGATGACTGGCTGACTGGCTGACTGGATGACTGGCTGACTGGCTGACTGGATGACTGGATGACTGGCTGACTGGCTGACTGGATGACTGGATGACTGGCTGACTGGATGACTGGATGACTGGCTGACTGGCTGACTGGATGACTGGGATAACTGGCTGACTGGCTGGATGACTGGATGACTGGCTGACTGGCTGACTGGCTGACTGGCTGACTGGATGACTGGATGACTGGCTGACTGGCTGAATGGCTGACTGGCTGACTGGCTGACTGGATGACTGACTGGCGGACTGGCTGGCTGGCTGGCTGGCTGACTGGCTGGCTGACTGGCTGGCTGACTGGATGACTGGATGACTGGATGACTGACTGGCTGACTGGCTGGCTAACTGGCTGGCTGTCTGGTTCAGCAACACAAACAGCCATACAGTAGAATTTCTATACAGTATCTATTCTAATGAGAGGTAGCGGGGTAGAGAGGTAGAGAGGTAGAGAGAGAGAGGTAGAGAGGGAGAGAGGGAGAGAGGGAGAGAGGTAGAGAGGGAGAGAGGGAGAGAGGGAGAGAGGTAGAGAGGTAGAGAGGGAGAGGTAGAGAGGGAGAGAGGGAGAGAGGTAGAGAGAGAGAGGGAGAGAGGGAGAGAGGTAGAGAGGTAGAGAGGTAGAGAGGGAGAGAGGGAGAGAGGTAGAGAGGTAGAGAGGGAGAGAGGGAGAGAGGTAGAGAGGGAGAGAGAGAGAGAGAGAGAGAGAGAGAGAGAGAGAGATGTAGAGAGAGAGAGGGAGAGAGGTAGAGAGGTAGAGAGGTAGAGAGGTAGAGAGGGAGAGAGGGAGAGAGGGAGAGAGGGAGAGAGGGAGAGAGGTAGAGAGGTAGAGAGGTAGAGAGAGGTAGAGAGGGAGGAAGAGAGAGAGAGAGAGAGAGAGAGAGAGAGAGAGAGAGAGAGAGAGAGAGATAGAGAGGGAGAGAGGGAGAGAGGGAGAGAGGGAGGGAGGGAGAGAGAGATGTAGAGAGAGAGAGGGAGAGAGGGAGAGAGGTAGAGAGGTAGAGAGGTAGAGAGGTAGAGAGGTAGAGAGATAGAGAGGTAGAGAGGGAGGGAGGGAGAGAGAGATGTAGAGAGAGAGAGGGAGAGAGGGAGGGAGGGAGAGAGAGATGTAGAGAGAGAGAGGGAGAGAGGGAGAGAGGTAGAGAGGTAGAGAGGTAGAGAGGTAGAGAGGTAGAGAGGTAGAGAGGTAGAGAGATAGAGAGGTAGAGAGGGAGGGAGGGAGAGAGAGATAGAGAGATAGAGAGGTAGAGAGGTAGAGGGGTAGAGAGATAGAGAGATAGCTGGTCTAGTGAGGGGTAGATAGACGTGGATCTTCATAGTGACTTGGATTATCACCTCTTCTTGTTTATCTATCATGACTGATCAGCAGTAGTGGATTGTATACAGCCGCAATAAACACTGCCTGCATGTCCCTGTTGTTCAGCCATTTAGCAAAGTCTTTATTATATGTTACAGTGGTTTCTATAAGTATTTTTTTGTTCTGTTGCAAATTGTGAAACACTGAAGTCTGAAGTCCCATATCCTTTACAGCGTAGGTGGAATACAGAGCTGTCTCTCCTGATAATAGAACCCTGGTCCTACAGGTGAGTGTTAAGGCTGTTTAAAACAGATGTAGTGGTAGGAGATAGGAGTCACCGACACATCACACACTGTTCGGTGTTTTCTCTGTTACAGAACAATGTTATACTTATGAAGTACGAGGACTCACAAAACAGGGGGGGGCTTTTCAGATCTTCATCTCAAACCCACTTAAGCCAAAATGCCTTGGAATGAACTTCACTGTCCTTGTATCCCTTTTTAGCTCGACCAGTTTTAGAATGATCCTAACTAATGAACGTTTCCCTGATAGGGGCTCCTTATTTTATCTGATCTCTCCATTCCTCCTCCTCCTTCTCCTCTCTGACTCCGTGGACCAGGGGCCAGCGTGATCAATGCCTTGTTTATTTGCCTGTGCAATGAGTTAATTATGCTAAGCGAAGACAAGTCAACTCCAGCATTAACCCTCTAACATTATAATCAATGACTGTATGGGATGTTCATCATGGTTAGCTACAGGCAACAGAAGAGGTGATATAAATGACTGAAGGGATGTTCATCATGGTTCATCAGTAAAAAAAAAAAAACATGAAACCAGACATTGTAGAGTCTTCTGATGACAGTGATGGGGAAGAAACGGCGATCAACAGCGTTGTTGTCACGGAAGAAGTTGACTGAATTTTGAAGTCAGTAGAATGTCCGGTGGAAGCAGAGTATGGTAGCTAAGGAGATGGAGAAAATTCTGCCGTTTGATTGCAAATATACAGTGGGAGTCTAAAAGAGAACGCAGAAGTCTGTTATATAAAACACCTGTCTCCGAATTACATCTTCAAACTAAGGACAACCATGGCATCCATGACAGAGAGGGATAAGCGTACATCCATGTATACCGATAAGAGTCTAGCTAGCTAAATTTTCTGATATTATATATTTCAAATTTTGTCAGAAAGTCATTTTCATTGCAAGTTAAAGCGTACTGTTAGCTAGCTAGCTAATGTTAGCTGGCTGGCTCGCTAACTAACGTTACCTGTATGATCTGTGTAGTAATATTATTAGTATCTCAGAAATCCATTTGCACTGGTAGTTATAGCTTAATGTTAGCTAGCTAGCTAACATTTAACCTAGTTGGTTAGCTTTAGCTACCTGCAGACTAATACATGGTGGCTAGCTATGACAATCAGTTTGTATTGCTAGTAGTATGGGTTGGGATTATTGCCGCGTTAAAAACAACTGGGACCTCGGAACTGGGAACTCGTAAATCTCTGACTACCAACGTCAGTGCTTTCAAGACAACTGGGATCTCTGAAAAAAAACGAGCTCCGACTGAGAAAAATAGCTTTGAACGTCATTCAACTCGGAATTCTCTTTCTAGAGCCCCAACTTCCCGACCTGAAGATCACTGACATCATGATTTTACGGTTCATTGTTCAGCTAGCTAGTTAGGTACATGTCAAAACAAAAGACTCCACTTCTCCAGATAATTACATGACCCATCAAATTAGCCAGGTGTGTCTGGGGCTGATTCCGGGCCTTCTATTGTATTTCATGAACATGTGTACATGTCTAGACAATAGTGGTTATAGCATTTCTTTCACATGACCCATCCATTTAGACAAGTGTGTCTGGATAAGAATCATCGAATAATTATAAAAATATTTATACAACATTTATCTGGACACTTTCTATTTTTGATATTGCTACTATGCAAGTAACCATTTCCCTGTACCGTTTACAACTTCTGTATCCTGTGCATGTGATAAATAAACATTGTTTTTATTTGATATATAGTGTGTGTTTTACCAGAGACGGTAATGTGAAGAACAACATGACCTGCACCAAAGTCAGATTAGGATATAGGCCTAGATCAAGTGTATTTTTGCTACTACTTTCACCACTTTTTGTCTTGACATTTTTGGTTGTTTACTACACTACCTTACTCACTCTGTTTAGCACATGGCCTCACATGTGAATCCTTAAAGAGATGGGCGGGGCTAAAGGCTTAAGAGGGTGTGAACGATGCTGAATAGGTGTAGACAAAGAAGAGCTCTCCAGTAGGTGTACCAAAAACATTCTAGGGCCATCAACTTTCAAAGCAGCATTACTTTCCCATTGTTCTTCAACTGCAGTGTACGATATACCATTTTGTAGCTCTGTCTACTTTTATCCAATGTAAAAAAAATATAATTTCGAACGTTGCTAGATAGGACCGAATCGAGCGGGTCGGTCTCATATAGAAGAGGTGATACAGATGACTGAAGGAATATTCAGGATATAGAAGAGGTGATCGAGCCAGCGAATGGAATCTATCCTTTAAAATGTTATTGGGAGACACAGAGGTCCTGGTTCTTTCAATAGCTAATTCTGCTAATCGAAGGATACAACTGCTGCTAGATTCAAGCGACCATGAAGGAGGCCAGCAGAACAGCTGGAGACAAAACCAACGCAAACCTCCAAAGATAATGCCATGACTGGCCGTAACTGCAGGTTATAGAGAAATTGCCATGGAAATAAAATGCCATGCCATAATTTTACAATTCTAAACAAAGCTGGACAGCACGTAATCCACTAGGGCGGATTTTTTTTTTAAACTATGGGTCGGGACCCAAGGTTGGGCCCTAGGCATGTGAGAGTTTGGGTCGTGAGTTATGAGAACACATCTATAATCACACACTATTTCTTCTTAATTTGGAAGACCATTTGGGTCACGGGAGGACGGTCAATTTCTCATTTAGGTCTCCAGCTGAAAATGTTTAAGAACCCCTGCAGTTTGACTTACCAATTCCCTCTCTCTCTCTGCATGTTCACTGTTAATGCTGACATGCGTCCAAACTTAAATACATTTTGCACTCAGTTCTATAAATGTTTTTACGGCTGTAAATAAATACTCCCTTTTGTAATTTTGGGATTGATGTTGCTTGGTTACCAAACTAAAATGTACTATTAGAGAAAAAAGTATATGTCTGAAAGAAGTGATGGTCCTAACATGGTTAAGAAATGATGGTCCTATCGTGGTTAAGAAATGATGGTCCTAACGTGGTTAAGAAATGATGGTCCTAACATGGTTAAGAAATGATGGTCCTAACGTGGTTAAGAAATGATGGTCCTATCGTGGTTAAGAAATGATGGTCCTAACATGGTTAAGAAATGATGGTCCTAACATGGTTAAGAAATGATGGTCCTAACGTGGTTAAGAAATGATGGTCCTATCGTGGTTAAGAAATGATGGTCCTAACGTGGTTAAGAAATGATGGTCCTAACTTGGTTAAGAAATGATGGTCCTATCGTGGTTAAGAAATGATGGTCCTAACGTGGTTAAGAAATGATGGTCCTATCGTGGTTAAGAAATGATGGTCCTAATGTGGTTAAGAAATGATGGTCCTAACGTGGTTAAGAAATGATGGTCCTATCGTGGTTAAGAAATGATGGTCCTAATGTGGTTAAGAAATGATGGTCCTAACGTGGTTAAGAAATGATGGTCCTAACGTGGTTAAGAAATGATGGTCCTAACGTGGTTAAGAAGTGATGGTCCTAACATGATTAAGAAATGTTGGTCCTAACGTGGTTAAGAAATGATGATCCTAACGTGGTTAAGAAATGATGATCCTATCGTGGTTAAGAAATGATGGTCCTAATGTGGTTAAGAAATGATGGTCCTAACATGGTTAAGAAATGATGGTCCTAACATGGTTAAGAAATGATGGTCCTATCGTGGTTAAGAAATGATGGTCCTAACGTGGTTAAGAAATGATGGTCCTGTCGTGGTTAAGAAATGATGGTCCTAACGTGGTTAAGAAATGATGGTCCTATGGTGGTTAAGAAATGATGGTCCTAACGTGGTTAAGAAATGATGGTCCTAACGTGGTTAAGAAGTGATGGTCCTAACATGGTTAAGAAATGATGGTCCTAACGTGGTTAAGAAATGATGGTCCTAACGTGGTTAAGAAATGATGATCCTAACGTGGTTAAGAAATGATGGTCCTAACGTGGTTAAGAAGTGATGGTCCTAACATGGTTAAGAAATGATGGTCCTAACGTGGTTAAGAAATGATGGTCCTAACGTGGTTAAGAAATGATGGTCCTAACGTGGTTAAGAAATGATGGTCCTATCGTGGTTAAGAAATGATGGTCCTATCGTGGTTAAGAAATGATGGTCCTATCGTGGTTAAGAAATGATGGTCCTATCGTGGTTAAGAAATGATGGTCCTAACATGGTTAAGAAATGATGGTCCTATCGTGGTTAAGAAATGATGGTCCTATCGTGGTTAAGAAATGATGGTCCTATCGTGGTTAAGAAATGATGGTCCTAACATGGTTAAGAAATGATGGTCCTATGGTGGTTAAGAAATGATGGTCCTAACGTGGTTAAGAAATGATGGTCCTAACGTGGTTAAGAAGTGATGGTCCTAACATGGTTAAGAAATGATGGTCCTAACGTGGTTAAGAAATGATGGTCCTAACGTGGTTAAGAAATGATGATCCTAACGTGGTTAAGAAATGATGGTCCTAACGTGGTTAAGAAGTGATGGTCCTAACATGGTTAAGAAATGATGGTCCTAACGTGGTTAAGAAATGATGGTCCTAACGTGGTTAAGAAATGATGGTCCTAACGTGGTTAAGAAATGATGGTCCTATCGTGGTTAAGAAATGATGGTCCTATCGTGGTTAAGAAATGATGGTCCTATCGTGGTTAAGAAATGATGGTCCTATCGTGGTTAAGAAATGATGGTCCTAACATGGTTAAGAAATGATGGTCCTATCGTGGTTAAGAAATGATGGTCCTATCGTGGTTAAGAAATGATGGTCCTATCGTGGTTAAGAAATGATGGTCCTAACATGGTTAAGAAATTATGGTCCTATCGTGGTTAAGAAATGATGGTCCTATCGTGGTTAAGAAATGATGGTCCTAACATGGTTAAGAAATGATGGTCCTATCGTGGTTAAGAAATGATGGTCCTAACATGGTTAAGAAATGATGGTCCTAACGTGGTTAAGAAATGATGGTCCTATCGTGGTTAAGAAATGATGGTCCTATCGTGGTTAAGAAATGATGGTCCTATCGTGGTTAAGAAATGATGGTCCTAACGTGGTTAAGAAATGATGGTCCTAGTGTGGTTAAGAAATGATGGTCCTAACGTGGTTAAGAAATTATGGTCCTAACGTGATCCTAACGTGGTTAAGAAATGATGGTCCCAATGTGGTTAAGAAATGATGGGCCTAACGTGGTTAAGAAATGATGGTCCTAACGTGATCCTAACGTGGTTAAGAAATGTTGGTCCCAATGTGGTTAAGAAATGATGGGCCTAACGTGGTTAAGAAATGATGGTCCTAATGTGGTTAAGAAATGATGGTCCTAACGTGATCCTTTACGTGGTTAAGAAATGATGGTCCCAATGTGGTTAAGAAATGATGGGCCTAACGTGGTTAAGAAACGATGGGCCTAAGGTGATTAAGAAATGATTCTCCTAATGTGGTTAAGAAATCAAATCAAATCAAATCACATTTGATTTGCCACATGCGCTGAATACAACAGGTGTAGACATTACAGTGAAATACTGACTTAGTTAATTTTTTATGTTTTGTTGAGTAAAAAAAATAAAAGCAAATAACTAAAGAGCAGCAGTAAAATAAAATAACAGTAGGGAGGCTATATACAGGGTGGTACCGGTGCAGAGTCAATGTGAGGGGGCACCGGCTAGTTGAGGTAGTTGAAGTAATATGTACATGTGGGTAGAGTTGACTATGCATAAATAATAAACAGAGTAGCAGCAGCGTAAAAAGATGGGGTGGAGGTGCAAATAGTCCGGGTAGCCATGATTAGCTGATCAGGAGTCTTATGGCTTGGGGTTAGAAGCTGTTGAGAAGGCTTTTGGACCTAGACTTGGCGCGCCGGTACCGCTTGCAATGCGGTAGCAACAGTCTATGACTAGGGTGGCTGGAGTCTTTGACAATTTTGAGGGCCTTCCTCTGACACCGCCTGGTATAGAGGTCCTGGATGGCAGGAAGCTTGGCCCCAGTGATGTACTGGGCCGTACGCACTACCCTCTGTAGTGCCTTGTGGTCGGAGGCCGAGCAGTTGCCATACCAGGCGGTGATGCTACCAGTCAGGATGCTCTCGATGGTGCAGCTGTATAACTTTTTGAGGATCTGAGGACCCATGCCAAATCTTGAGGGGGAATATGCTTTGTCGTGCCCTCTTCACGACTGTCTTGGTGTGTTTGGACCATGATAGTTTGTTGGTGATGTGGACACCAAGGAACTTGAAGCTCTCAACCTGTTCCACTACAGCCCCATCGATGAGAATGGGGGCGTGCTCAGTCCTCTTTTTTTCCCTGTAGTCCACAATCATCTCCTTTGTCTTGATCACGTTGAGGGAGAGGTTGTTATCCTCGCACCACACAGCCAGGTCTCGGACCTCCTCCCTATAGGCTGTCTCATCGTTGTCTGTGATCAGGCCTACCACTGCTGTGTCGTCAGCAAACTTAATGATGGTGTTGGAATCGTGCCTGGCCATGCAGTCATGGGTGAACAGGGAGTACAGGAGGGAACTGAGCACGCACCCCTGAGGGGCCCCCGTGTTGAGGATCAGCGTGGCAGATGTGTTGTTACCTACCCTTACCACCTGGAGGTGGCCCGTCAGGAAGTCCAGGATCCAGTTGCAGAGGGAGGTGTTAAGTCCCAGGATCCTTAGCTTAGTGATGAGCTTTGAGGGCACTATGGTGTTGAAAACTGAGCTGTAGTCAATGAACAGCATTCTCACGTAGGTGTTCCTCTTGTCCAGGGCGGTATGCAAATTGGAGTGGGTCTAGGGTTCCTGAGATAATGGTGTTGATGTGAGTCATGACCAGCCTTTCAAAGCACTTCATGGCTACAGACGTGAGTGCTACGGGTCGGTAGTCATTTAGGCAGGTTATCTTAGTGTCCTTGGGCACAGGGACTATGGTGGTCTGCTTGAAACATGTTGGTATTACAGACTCAGTTAGGGACATGTTGAAAATGTCAGTGAAGACACTTGCCAGTTGGTCAGCACATGCTCAGAGTACACGTCCTGGTAATCCGTCTGGCCCTGCGGCCTTGTGAATGTTGACCTGCTTAAAAGTCTTACTCACATCGGCTACGGAGAGCGTGATCACAGCTGGTGCTCTCATGCATGCTTCAGTGTTGCTTGCCTCGAAGCGAGCATAGAAGTGATTTAGCTCGTCTGGTAGGCTTGTGTCACTGGGCAGCTCGCGGCTGTGCTTCCCTTTGTAGTCTGTAATAGTTTTCAAGCCTTGCCACATCCGACGAGTGTCAGAGCCGGTGTAGTACAATTCAATCTTAGTCCGGTATTGACTCTTTGCCTGTTTGATGGTTCGTCGGAGGGCATAGCGGGATATCTTATAAGCGTCCGGGTTAGAGTCCCGCTTCTTGAAAGCGGCAGCTCTACCCTTTAGCTCAGTGTGGATGTTGCCTGTAATCCATGGCTTCTGGTTGGGGAATGTACGTACGGTCATTGTGGGGACGACGTCATCGATGCACTTATTGATGAAGCCAGTGACTGATGTGGTGTACTCCTCAATGCTATCTGAAGAATCCCAGAACATATTCCAGTCTGTGCTAGCAAAACAGTCCTGTAGCTTAGCATCTGCATCATCTGACCACTTTTTTATTAACCGAGTCACTGGTGCTTCCTGCTTTAGTTTTTGCTTATAAGCAGGAATCAGGAGGATAGAGTTATGGTCAGATTTGCCAAATGGAGGGCGAGGGAGAGCTATGTATGCGTCTCTGTGTGGAGTAAAGGTGGTCTAGAGTTTTTTTTCCTCTGGTTGCACATTTAACATGCTGGTAGAAATTAGGTAGAACGGATTTAAGTTTCCCTGCATTAAAGTCCTCGGCCACTAGGAGCGCTGCCTATGGATGAGCATTTTCCGGTTTACTTATGGCCTTATACAGCTCATTGAGTGCAAGCATCGGTTTGTGGTGGTAGATAGACAGCTACGAAAAATATAGATGAAAAGTCTCTTGGTAAATAGTGTGGTCTACAGTTTATCATGAGATTACCTCAGGCGAGCAAAACCTTGAGACTTCCTTAGTATTAGATTTGGTGCACCAACTGTTGTTTACAAATATACACAGACCGCCACCCCTTGTCTTACCGGAGTCAGCCGTTCTATCCTGCTGATGTAGCGTATATCCCGTCAGCTGTATGTTGTCCATGTCGTCGTTCAGCCAGGACTCGGTGAAACATTACAGTTTTTAATGTCCCGTTGGTAGGATAACCGTAATCTTAGGTCATCCAATTTGTTCTCAAATGATTGAACATTGGCTAATAGGATTGATGGAAGAGGCAGTTTACTCGCTTGCCGTCGGATCCCTACAAGGGACCCCGACCTACGTCCACGATATCTCTGTCTCTTTCTCATGCGAATGACAGGGATTTGGGCCTTGTCGGGTGTCTGTAGGATATCCTTCGCGTCCGGCTCGTTGAATAAAACATCTTCGTCCAATACGAGGTGAGTAATCACTGTCCTGATATCCAGAAGCTCTTTTTGGTCATAAGAGACAGTGGCAGAAACATTATGTACAGAATAAATTACAAATAACACAAAAAAACACACATAATAGTACAATTGGTTAATGGTCCTAACGTGATCCTAATGTGGTTAAGAAATGATGGTCCTAACATGGTTAAGAAATTATGGTCCTAACATGGTTAAGAAATGATGGTCCTAACATGGTCCTACCGTGGTTAGAAAATGATGGTCCTAACGTGGTTAAGTCCCTGAACAATTTGGAGAACCATTGGGGCCCGTCGTCCCTAAACCGGGATGATGAGATATGAATCCTGAAGGGAACCGCTGCTCTTAAATGGTTGATTTAGAGAATGGATATGCCGTGGCTGGCTCCCCAAAGGACATTTCAACTCATCTATCTTTTCCCGAATGGTACCCTATACCCTATTCTCTATTCTGTATAGTGCACTAGTTTTGACAAGGGCCCATATAGCATTGGGCACTATAAAGAGAACAGAGTGCCATTTGGGGCGCAGCCTCTTCCTCGTGTTCTTTCTCTGCTCCTACTCCTCCCCGAGGGTGAAGCCACAGATTTAGTGACATCCCTGGGTTTATCAAAGGGTTTATTCAACATTTTATGTACCGCTGTCAAGCCTGGGACTCTGAGGAAATAGCAGCCATCCATCTCCTAAAGGAGCTTATCAAAGCTGGGTATCAGGTCTAATGCTGCAGACTCTGAGACTGAACAAGAGGGGAAGACTCTTCTGAACACAAAGATATATCTGTGTTCATCTGTCTTCCTCTGAAAACATATGAGGTCCAGCACTTTTCTTCAAAAGGTGGTGGAATTGACTTGGTGCTTCTTGTTTAGTTATGGACCTAGGCTGCCTGTAAAGGGGGGGTGAACCTCTATAGTGTTTTAAAAAGGGTTTTATACACACCATCATTCACATTTATACACACCATCATTCACATTTATACACACCATCATTCACATTTATACACACCATCATTCACATTTATACACACCATCATTCACATTTATACACACCATCATTCACATTTATACACACCATCATTCACATTTATACACACCATCATTCACATTTATACACACCATCATTCACATTTATACACACCATCGCTCACTTGTAAATTAGGTTTGTCCAGGACGTATTAAGACACACTCCAACACTCTCTCCTCTCCTCTCCTCTCCTCTCCTCTCCTCTCCTCTCCTCTCCTCTCCTCTCCTCTCCTCTCCTCTCCTCTCCTCTCCTCTCCTCTCCTCTCCTCTCCTCTCCTCTCCTCTCCTCTCCTCTCCTCTCCTCTCCACTCCTCTCCTCTCCTCTCCTCTCCTCTTCTCTCTTTTTTGCTTCTCTTCTATGTCCATTCCTTCTGCTTGTCTCTTCTCTCCTTCAGGTGTCAGCTAGCTATCCCTGTTATCTCAATGGAACAGTTATACCACAAGATGTGAACATCTATCCCTGTTATCTCAATGGAACAGTTATACCACAAGATGTGAACATCTATCCCTGGTATCTCAATGGAACAGTTATACCACAAGATGTGAACATCTATCCCTGGTATCTCAATGGAACAGTTATACCACAAGATGTGAACATCTATCCCTGGTATCTCAATGGAACAATTATACCACAAGATGTGAACATCTATCCCTGGTATCTCAATGGAACAGTTATACCACAAGATGTGAACATCTATCCCTGTTATCCCAATGGAACAGTTATACCACAAGATGTGAACATCTATCCCTGGTATCTCAATGGAACAGTTATACCACAAGATGTGAACATCTATCCCTGGTATCCCAATGGAACAGTTATACCACAAGATGTGAACATCTATCCCTGGTATCTCAATGGAACAGTTATACCACAAGATGTGAACATCTATCCCTGGTATCCCAATGGAACGATTATACCACAAGATGTGAACATCTATCCCTGTTATCTCAATGGAACAGTTATACCACAAGATGTGAACATCTATCCCTGTTATCCCAATGGAACAGTTATACCACAAGATGTGAACATATATCCCTGTTATCCCAATGGAACAGTTATACCACAAGATGTGAACAT
>NW_028160171.1:17500-37660 GCF_964263955.1 Coregonus lavaretus
AAATCCATAAACATGGGTACCCTCATAGATATCATCCTGACTAACTTACCCTCTAAATACACCTCCGCTGTCTTCAACCAGGATCTCAGCGATCACTGCCTTATTGCCTGTGTCCGTAACGGGTCCGCGGTCAAACGACCACACCTCATCACTGTCAAATGCTCCCTAAAACACTTTAGCGAGCAGGCCTTCCTAATTGACCTGGCCCAGGTATCCTGGATGGATATAGATCTCATTCCGTCAGTAGAGGATGCCTGGTTGTTCTTTAAAAGTAATTTCCTCTCAATCTTAAATAAACATGCCCCATTCAAAAAATACAGAACTAAGAACAGATATAGCCCCTGGTTCTCCTCAGACTTGACTGCCCTTGATCAGCACAAAAACATCCTGTGGCGTACTGCATTAGCATCAAATAGCCCCCGCGATATGCAACTTTTCAGGGAAGTCAGGAACCAATATGCACAAGCAGTTAGGAAAGCAAAGGCTAGCTTTTTCAAATTTGCATCCTGTAGCACTAACTCCAAAAAGTTTTGGGACACTGTAAAGTCCATGGAGAATAAGAACACCTCCTCCCAGCTACCCACTGCACTGAGGCTAGGAAACACTATCACCTCCGATAAATCTACAATAATCGAGAATTTCAACAAGCATTTTGCTACGGCTGGCCATGCTTTCCACTTGGCTACCACTACCCCGGCCACCAACTCTGCACCCTCCGCTGCAACTTGCCCATGCCCCCACCCGCTTCTCCTTCACACAAATTCAGACAGCTGATGTTCTGAAAGAGCTGCAAAATCTGGACCCCTACAAATCAGCTGGGCTAGACAATCTGGACCCTTTCTTTCTAAAACTAGCCGCCGAAATTGTCGCAACCCCTATTACTAGCCTGTTCAACCTCTCTTTCGTAACGTCTGAGATCCCCAGAGATTGGAAAGCTGCCGCGGTCATCCCCCTCTTCAAAGGGGGTGACACTAGATCCAAACTGTTACAGACCTATATCCATCCTGCCCTGCCTTTCGAAAGTATTTGAAAGCCAAGTTAACAAACAGATCACCGACCATTTCGAATCACACCGTACCTTCTCCGCTATGCAATCCGGTTTCCGAGCTGGTCATGGGTGCACTTCAGCCACGCTCAAGGTCCTAAATGATATTAAAACCGTGATCGATAATAGAAAGTGCTGTGCAGCCGTTTTCATTGACCTGGCCAAGGCTTTCGACTCTGTCAACCACCGCATTCTTATTGGCAGACTAAATAGCCTTGGTTTCTCAAATGACTGCCTTGCCTGGTTCACCAACTACTTCTCAGATAGAGTTCAATGTGTCAAATTGGAGGGCCTGTTGTCTGGACCTATGGCAGTCTCTATGGGGGTGCCACAGGGTTCAATTCTTGGGCCGACTCTTTTCTCCATGTATATCAATGATGTCGCTCTTGCTGCTGGTGACTCTCAGATCCACCTCTACGCAGACGACACCATTTTGTATACATCTGGCCCTTCATTGGACACTGTGTTAACAAACCTCCAAACGAGCTTCAATGCCATACAACACTCCTTCATTAGCCTCCAACTGCTCTTAAACACTAGTAAAACTAAATGCATGCTCTTCAATCGAACGCTGCTGGCACCCGCCCACCCGACTAGAATCACTACTCTCGACGGGTCTGACCTAGAGTATGTGGACAACTACAAATACCTAGGTGTCTGGTTAGACTGTAAACTCTCCTTCCAGACTCACATTAAGAATCTCCAATCCAAAGTTAAATCTAGAATCGGCTTCCTATTTTGCAACAAAGCCTCCTTCACTCATGCTGCCAAACATGCCCTCGTAAAACTGACTATCCTACCGATCCTTGACTTCGGCGATGTCATTTATAAAATTGCCTCCAACACTCTACTCAGCAAATTGGATGTAGTCTATCACAGTGCCATCCGTTTTGTCTCCAAAGCCCCATACACTACCCACCACTGTGACCTGTACACTCTTGTTGGCTGGTCCTCACTACATGTTCGTCGTCAAACCCACTGGCTCCAGGCCATCTATAAATCACTGCTAGGCAAATCCCCGCCTTATCTTAGCTCATTGGTCACCATAGCAGCACCCACCCGTAGTCTGCGCTCCAGCAGGTATATATCACTGGTCATCCCCAAAGCCAACACCTCCTTTGGCCACCATTCCTTCCAGTTCTCTGCTACCAAAATCTCTGAACCTGGAGACACTTATCTCCCTCACTAACTTTAAGCATCAGTTGTCAGAGCACCTTACCGATCACTGCACCTGTACACAGCCCATCTGAAATTAGCCCACCCAACTACCTCATCCCTATATTGTTATTTATTTTGCTCTTTTGCACCCCAGTATCTCTATTTGCACATAATCTCTTGCACATCTATCATTCCAGTGTTAATACTAATTGTAATTATTTTGCACTATAGCCTATTTATTGCCTTACCTCCATAACTTGCTACATTTGCACACACTGTGTATATATTTTCTATTGTATTTTTGACTGTATGTTTTGTTTTACCCCATATGTAACTCTGTGTTGTTGTTTTCATCGCACTGCTTTGCTTTATCTTGGCCAGGTCGCAGTTGTAAATGAGAACTTGTTCTCAACTGGCTTACCTGGTTAAATAAAGGTTAAATAAAAAATACATAAAAAAATCAGTCACCTGAATCACCTTGTATATCTTCACTACTCTCATCAGTCACCTGAATCACCTTGTATATCTTCACTACTCTCATCACTCACCTGAATCACCTTGTATATCTTCACTACTCTCATCACTCACCTGAGTCACCTTGTATAACTTCACTACTCTCAACACTCACCTGAGTCACCTTGTATATCTTCACTACTCTCATCACTCACCTGAGTCACCTTGTATAACTTCACTACTCTCAACACTCACCTGAATCACCTTGTATATCTTCACTACTCTCAACACTCACCTGAGTCACCTTGTATATCTTCACTACTCTCAACACTCACCTGAGTCACCTTGTATATCTTCACTACTCTCATCACTCACCTGAATCACCTTGTATATCTTCACTACTCTCATCACTCACCTGAATCACCTTGTATATCTTCACTACTCTCATCACTCACCTGAATCACCTTGTATATCTTCACTACTCTCATCAGTCACCTGAATCACCTTGTATATCTTCACTACTCTCATCACTCACCTGAATCACCTTGTATATCTTCACTACTTTCAACACTCACCTGAGTCACCGTGTATAACTTCACTACTCTCATCACTCACCTGAGTCACCTTGTATATCTTCACTACTCTCAAAACAGAAAGAGAAAGAAGAACACCTAGCTAGGCAGTTGTTGAGTTTGTAAAGGAGCTTCCCCCAGACCAGGCCGCACAGTCAGTAGGGTAGGGGATTCTTAGTAAACCAACAACTGTGAATTCAACAGTTTATTCAATTCATTTATTTGACAGAATTTCAATTCAAATCTTTGTTTGAATGTGGGGAATACAAAACATGAACTCATAAAAAGGGGGAAATAACTCAGTGAATTTAATCTTACAAACATTTCTGTCTGGTTGAATATTTCTCATGCTGCAAACTCTTCCTTACAAATCACTTAAAATTGAATTTATTTTATTCAACTGAAGTCCACTTTTAGTTTAAATGCTGCCCAATAGTTAACAGTTGGATTGAATAGTCGGTACACCATGTTCCTGCCTTGGTCTTCTGTGAATAGCCGTGTGCTTTGTTATGGCGTTATGGCGTGCATCAGGAGCAGAGTGGATGATGAGGAGAGCAGGGAATAGCTTCCAGAGCGTTAAGCTGGACTCGGACGCACCAAGAAGGCATCAAGCGTGAAGAGAATAATTGCATCTTTATTCATGCTGTAGCAGAGCAGCACTGCTTCACAAACAACCAGAGAGCCTAACCCTGCATGTTTTCAGCCCCTCTCAGTGCTTTCCATTGTCTGAATGGTCGGCTTAAATATTTTCCCTCATTTGTGTTTATCCATCGTTTTCACAATTGCGAACATTGCGTCGTACAAGGTATTACAAAACACCCTCTTAGGGACCTAAGCAACACCTGCCTTCCTGCCCACCTGGCTGTCTGCCTACCTGCCTTCCTGCCTGGCTGTCTGCCTGCCTTTATTTAGCTTCATGAATATTGACAAGAAACTCCTTTTTGAATAATTCTTTCACACATTGCTGAAGAACTGACTGCACGATTCCTCACCATCTACATGAGGATTCTAATGCTGTGGTGATTCAGAGAGGTGAATTGATAACAGAGAGAGGGAGGGAGAGAGGGAGAGAGAGAGAGAGAGAGAGAGAGAGAGAGAGAGAGAGAGAGAGAGAGAGAGAGAGAGAGAGAGAGAGAGAGAGAGAGAGAGAGAGAGAGAGAGAGAGAGAGAGAGAGAGAGAGAGAGAGAGAGAGAGAGAGAGAGAGAGACAGAGACAGAGACAGAGACAGAGACAGAGAGAGAGAGAGAGAGAGAGAGAGAGAGAGAGAGAGATAGAGACAGAGAGAGACAGAGAGAGAGAGAGATAGAGACAGAGAGAGAGAGAGAGAGAGAGAGAGAGAGAGAGAGAGAGAGAGAGAGAGAGAGAGAGAGAGAGAGAGAGAGAGAGAGAGAGAGAGAGAGAGAGAGAGAGAGAGAGAGAGAGAGAGAGAGAGAGAGAGAGAGAGAGAGAGAGAGAGAGAGAGAGAGAAACAGACAGCGAGAGATAGAGAGGGAGAGAGAGAGATAGAGACAGAGAGAGACAGAGAGAGAGAGAGAGACAGAGAGAGAGAGAGAGAGAGAGAGAGAGAGAGATACATTTAGGTTTTTCTTTCATTATTTTAGGCTATCTGTCATTAATGAGCTTCAGGGCCAAACGTTATGCGCTCCAAATAGCATACAGCCAATTGCCAAATGCTTTTGGGAACAGGCAGAAATAGTTAATATCAATCCATTGAGGCAAAAAAATTTCGGAGTTTAATTCAACAAGAGAAAATAAATGGAGTGGTGAAAATGAAGAGACAGGGGGGGAACATAACAAAAAATGTTTGGGAAAGATTTGGTGAAGTGGCAAAAGAGGATGATAGCAGTGTGTGATATTGTGAGGGGCTTATAGAGATACAAAAGTCAAGATGGGGGACTTCAAACAGGCCTGTGGCACGTCAAGGCAACTGTAGCCTACTGTTCTGGACGCTGACTGTAGGTCTGGACCCTCTCACATAGCCTTAATATCAACTCCTGCAGAATTAAGCTTTTTACTGCAGTGAAATTACACACCAAAATGTTGGCAAAATTTTGACTAGGGAACAAGAGTGGAGAAATAGGATTTTCCTTTCTTTCACCCTCTTGAGAAAAATGTGAATGTGTAGTAAGATACCGTCTGTAGAGGTGCTATCAGCATCGTAAAAGCTGATAGTATTTAAACAACATAAAATATGTATCAAAAGCCGAACTGAAATCTCATCAGAAACATGTTGGGTCGTTTTCACAGTTTTTTTTGTATCCTTGACAACGGGTCAAACTGATGTCATTTGGACAGATTTTATTATTTATTTTATTTATTTATTTGCACTTTCTCCCCGGTCCCTAAACTTGTCCAGGAAAGAAGCAGAAATGACAGAGAGAACTTCAACCTATGTCAACTTATGTCGACTACGATTAGAGCATTCATTCCATCGATTTATGACATTATTCTGGCGAACAAGGCGGCAGGTAGCTTAGTGGTTAAGAGCGTTGTGCCAGTAACCGAAAGGGCGCTGGTTCTAATCCCCGAGCCGACTAGGTGAAAAATCTGTCGATGTGCCCTTGAGCAAGGCACTTAACCCTAATTGCTCTGGATAAGTGTGTCTGCTAAATGACCAAAAAAAGGGTTTATTTAGTCTTCAAGGGCAGCATATTCATATCTCCGTCACTCGGTAGCGTCATGTCATTGTTATGAGTGTTATCGGCGGCGCCATAGTGGTGCCCTGAAGCGGTGACAAGCCCAGTCATTCTGGACGGAGGCTAACTACTGTTTACTATAAATTACACTACAGCGCCTGGAAATACAATGACATCGCTAAAGTAGTCAAACAACTTTGCCAGAATGATAATGTCAAATGTACTGTGGACAGATGGCAAATGTTGTCATTTGCTAGCAAGGTTTGTCAAAAAATAGCTAGCAATGCTAACGTTAGCTAACAAAAATCTGGAGGTCTACCATCAATCTTAGCTAGCTAGCTAACGTTATACTGCATCTAAAGTCAAATGGCGATATCAAAATGATAACAAAAGGTTTCCCTACTAATTATTTGCCTCCTTTTGAATGTCATTGTATTTCCAAGCCGCTGTAATGCACTGTTGATGACATGTTCATCAGCGCTCGTTGACGATGCATTGAGTAGAATTCTCAGTAGGGCATCAGTCCAAAACGAACGTTCAAAATCAATATTGTGACGAAAACCACGAATATGCTAATGACAGAAGATAAGCTAATTATAGACCAGTTGACTAACAAATAGTAGGAATCCAATCTTACTAGACATCCAAACTAGATCAATGAGGGAAAATCTAATACTTACGGGTATTCAGGAAAAGGAGGGAGAAATAACAGAGAATATTATGAAGGACTTCCTGCATACAGCGCTACAAATCCCACTCGAGGCTGTCGATAAAATCCAACTCGAACGTGTACACCGTTTCGGAAAAAGAGGACAGAAATATGAGCGCCCAATTGTTGCCAAATTTGCTTTTTTTAAGGATAAAGCTATGGTGAAAAGCCTAGGAAAAAGACTTGCTGGCACGAAAATAGGCATGAATGATCAGTTCCCGAGGGAGATTGTAGAAAGGCGCAAAGTTCTGTATCCAATCTTCAAGGAAAACAGATTAAAAGGGAAACGTGTTGCACTCGTGGTGGATAAACTATATATTGATAACCAAATGTTCAGCGACACAAAGACTACTCCATGGCTTTTCTAAAAGTTGTAATAGAGGAGTCGAATATTGGAGCACCTGATACTAGTAATGATAGGGATTGTAATATTAAATAACATTTATAGTAAGTATAGTATTTTATAAAAGGATAAAACGACATAACAAGCAGAATAATACATCTTTAAATACAAATAATTAGAACATGGCTTTTTTGGCGGGCGTTTGCACGCTCTGCCCATTTCTTCCGCAGTCAACCATGTGGTGTACATTTTTGTGTTTGAAAAGGTGCGGCGTTAAGTGAGTGAGAGGGGAAATGGTTGCACATCCCAGAGCCGACCGGGGGTCTATGAACAGGGGTAGTGAGAGAGAGCTTTCAATTTTGTGTAGATGAGGGATATACATTTTTAAATATAGTATACATCTAATCTAATTTTTCACTGTCCTATTATGATGGAAAGATCCCTAACCTGGACACCCACCTGAGCGACCCATACACCAAAGAGAAGTTCCCATCTCTTTTATGGACCTGCTGTGAATATGCAGCCTAAACAGAGAAATAAATGCGGTCAGAGACCTACTTGAGCAGCACCGCCCCCTCAAGATTCTGAGCCTGCCTGGCAGGGTTGGTCCTACAAAGCCAGAGCCCCCTGATGGGAGAGCATTATATACAAGGAAATTCTCAAAGCTGCTAATGAGAACCTTGACAACCTTTTACCTAGCCGGTGGGGATTCCGGTGGGGTACGCCCACCCAGGTAGTGGCAGTGCTGGCAACACTGGCTGCAGTAACCCATGGGGAGGGGGTCACACTCGGACAATCAGAGAGGGGGTTTATCATTGTGGCCCAGGTGGCACAAAATAATCAAAGGTCTGACCGCACGGAGATGCTTGGGAAAATGGTTACAACAGGGGATCAGAGTGTTTGTGTCTCAGGTGAAGAGGGTGGATCTGATCTCCATCACCTAGGACTTGACATAGATTAAGTAGATTAATCAAATCTCACATTGTTATCAATTTCTACTCAATCTGCATGCTTTCTCAATCAGCTTTAACTGTATGTGCACTCGTAAATCAAGTTATTTCTCGAGTTGGGCTCTGGGATATAACAGCCGTTGAGTATCTGATTTTATGGTGGATTGTGGAGGAGGGGGGTTGAGTGTGTTGGAGTATGTGAGTATGTGCGTGTGTGCTTGTCTGGCATCTGTTGTGGGGGGGTGGGGATGTTGTGGGGGAGGAGGGGTATGGGATGGACCAGGGGAATTATTTGCTAGGATAATAATTGCTTGTCAATGAGTTAAATGTAATACAATGGCAATCCGGGTTATATGTTAGAATCCTACGCGTGAACTGCCAACATTATTACGCATATTAATTGATAATGATGGAAAATAGGATATGCATAATTTTTTTTAAATAGTTATATAGATATACAGTGGGGAAAAAGTATTTAGTCAGCCACCAATTGTGCAAGTTTTCCCACTTAAAAAGATGAGAGAGGCCTGTAATTTTCATCATAGGTACACGTCAACTATGACAGACAAATTGAGAGAAAAAAATCCAGAAAATCACATTGTAGGATTTTTTATGAATTTATTTGCAAATTATGGTGGAAAATAAGTATTTGGTCACCTACAAACAAGCAAGATTTCTGGCTCTCACAGACCTGTAACTTCTTCTTTAAGAGGCTCCTCTGTCCTCCACTCGTTACCTGTATTAATGGCACCTGTTTGAACTTGTTATCAGTATAAAAGACACCTGTCCACAACCTCAAAGAGTCACACTCCAAACTCCACTATGGCCAAGACCAAAGAGCTGTCAAAGGACACCAGAAACAAAATTGTAGACCTGCACCAGGCTGGGAAGACTGCATCTGCAATAGGTAAGCAGCTTGGTTTGAAGAAATCAACTGTGGGAGCAATTATTAGGAAATGGAAGACATACAAGACCACTGATAATCTCCCTCGATCTGGGGCTCCACGCAAGATCTCACCCCGTGGGGTCAAAATGATCACAAGAACGGTGAGCAAAAATCCCAGAACCACACGGGGGGACCTAGTGAATGACCTGCAGAGAGCTGGGACCAAAGTAACAAAGCCTACCATCAGTAACATACTACGCCGCCAGGGACTCAAATCCTGCAGTGCAAGACGTGTCCCCCTGCTTAAGCCAGTACATTTCCAGGTCCGTCTGAAGTTTGCTAGAGTGCATTTGGATGATCCAGAAGAGGATTGGGAGAATGTCATATGGTCAGATGAAACCAAAATAGAACTTTTTGGTAAAAACTCAACTCGTCGTGTTTGGAGGACAAAGAATGCTGAGTTGCATCCAAAGAACACCATACCTACTGTGAAGCATGGGGGTGGAAACATCATGCTTTGGGGCTGTTTTTCTGCAAAGGGACCAGGACGACTGATCCGTGTAAAGGAAAGAATGAATGGGGCCATGTATCGTGAGATTTTGAGTGAAAACCTCCTTCCATCAGCAAGGGCATTGAAGATGAAACGTGGCTGGGTCTTTCAGCATGACAATGATCCCAAACACACCGCCCGGGCAACGAAGGAGTGGCTTCGTAAGAAGCATTTCAAGGTCCTGGAGTGGCCTAGCCAGTCTCCAGATCTCAACCCCATAGAAAATCTTTGGAGGAAGTTGAAAGTCCGTGTTGCCCAGCGACAGCCCCAAAACATCACTGCTCTAGAGGAGATCTGCATGGAGGAATGGGCCAAAATACCAGCAACAGTGTGTGAAAACCTTGTGAAGACTTACAGAAAACGTTTGACCTGTGTCATTGCCAACAAAGGGTATATAACAAAGTATTGAGAAACTTTTGTTATTGACCAAATACTTATTTTCCACCATAATTTGCAAATAAATTCATTAAAAATCCTACAATGTGATCTTCTGGAAAAAAAAATCTCATTTTGTCTGTCATAGTTGACGTGTACCTATGATGAAAATTACAGGCCTCTCTCATCTTTTTAAGTGGGAGAACTTGCACAATTGGTGGCTGACTAAATACTTTTTTCCCCCACTGTATATAATAGAATTATTGTAAAATGAACTGTGTCCATAAGGTGTAGATAGTAAGTATAGACCGGAAGTAGAGGCCTGGGCATTGTTGTTCACTAATTTACTCCAAGTAGGGAAAGGATGGCGGGGTTGAAAAGTAATAAAGGGGAGTATATATATAAAAAACATGGGGGATTGGAAGTGATGCAGACAATTACATTGATAGAAGATACAATCTATCTGCAATATTAAGCTGATCCATCCCCCCCACCCCAATAATAAATTAACTTAAATTAAAAAAATAGTAGGAAATGAATATGTAAATATGCAAATGAGATATATGTACATATATTCGCATATGTAAATGAGATAGAACAAATAGCATGCGCCCCCCCCCCCCATCTGTAGGAAATTAACAGAAACAAATATAAATGAAAATCGTTCTGACGTCTGACTGTAGCCTTGTCTATATTAGTAGGACAGGGGTCAGTTGCGAGCTTCTGATTTTCACTTTATCACATCTGGGTTATTAGCAATTGCGGACGGGTGCGGGTGAACAAACAGCTGACCTGCGCACCACTAATAAATACATATATATAGAGAGAGAGGCCTCTCCTCCTCCCTAGTTCAATCCCCACTGTGTCCAATCACAGCATTATCTGCCTCTCCAGGACATCCTTATCCCAGGGGTCCAGTCGCTGCCTTCTCTTAAAGTCTCTGTGTACAAAACGATTTGGCAAAAAAATGGGTTTTTGATGAATAAAAGGATCCTTTGGTCTACTCCGTCGGATTTCACCGCCTCTGTCCGAATCGAGAGCATTTCCCAGTGCACGCCTGTAAAAACGCCTGTAAAAGCTGTCACTCTGGAAAAACATCCAAATCAGAGTTGAAGACATGATAAAAAATAAAAAATATATTTATAAATTGACATGACATTTCGTGACAAATTAAAACAGGCATCAAGAATCCTAAATCGTTCCTTTCAATTGTTTGTTTGTAGGTGTGTTGTTGTTGATGTTGTTGCTGTTGTTGTTCAAGGGTGTGGGGCTCATCTGAATAGAAAAGGGCTGTTGAATCCTTTTGACCACAGTACCATGAAGCAAGGCAGAACACAAAGAGAAATATGAACAACATAGAGGGAAACCCACAGACCTCAGCTTCTGGAGATGTGGCTTGTTTTCTATGGCCTTTCCATGACATTAATGTAACTAATAATGTGATCTATGGCCTCTCCATGGCATTAATGTCACTAATAATGTGATCTATGGCCTCTCCATGGCATTAATGTAACTAATAATGTGATCTGTGGCCTTTCCATGGCATTACATTAATGTAACTAATAATGTGATCTATGGCCTCTCCATTACATTAATGTAACTAATAATGTGATCTATGTCCTCTCCATTACATTAATGTAACTAATAATGTGATCTATGGCCTCTCCATGGCATTACATGAATGTAACTAATAATGTGATCTATGTCCTCTCCATTACATTACATTAATGTAACTAATAATGTGATCTATGGCCTTTCCATTACATTAATGTAACTAATAATGTGATCTATGGCCTCTCCATTACATTAATGTAACTAATAATGTGATCTATGGCCTCTCCATTACATTAATGTAACTAATAATGTGATCTACGTCCTCTCCATTACATTAATGTAACTAATAATGTGATCTATGGCCTCTCCATGGCATTACATGAATGTAACTAATAATGTGATCTATGTCCTCTCCATTACATTACATTAATGTAACTAATAATGTGATCTATGGCCTTTCCATTACATTAATGTAACTAATAATGTGATCTATGGCCTCTCCATTACATTAATGTAACTAATAATGTGATCTATGGCCTCTCCATTACATTAATGTAACTAATAATGTGATCTATGGCCTTTCCATTACATTAATGTAACTAATAATGTGATCTATGGCCTCTCCATTACATTAATGTAACTAATAATGTGATCTATGGCCTCTCCATGGTATTACATTAATGTAACTAATAATGTGATCTATGTCCTCTCCATTACATTAATGTAACTAATAATGTGATCTATGTCCTCTCCATGTCATTAATGTAACTAATAATGTGATCTATGTCCTCTCCATTACATTAATGTAACTAATAATGTGATCTATGTCCTCTCCATTACATTAATGTAACTAATAATGTGATCTATGGCCTCTCCATTACATTAATGTAACTAATAATGTGATCTATGTCCTCTCCATTACATTAATGTAACTAATAATGTGATCTATGTCCTCTCCATTACATTAATGTAACTAATAATGTGATCTATGGCCTCTCCATTACATTAATGTAACTAATAATGTGATCTATGTCCTCTCCATTACATTAATGTAACTAATAATGTGATCTATGGCCTCTCCATGACATTACATTAATGTAACTAATAATGTGATCTATGGCCTCTCCATTACATTAATGTAACTAATAATGTGATCTATGGCCTCTCCATTACATTAATGTAACTAATAATGTGATATATGTCCTCTCCATTACATTAATGTAACTAATAATGTGATCTATGGCCTCTCCATTACATTAATGTAACTAATAATGTGATCTATGTCCTCTCCATTACATTAATGTAACTAATAATGTGATCTATGTCCTCTCCATTACATTAATGTAACTAATAATGTGATCTATGTCCTCTCCATTACATTAATGTAACTAATAATGTGATCTATGGCCTCTCCATGGCATTACATTAATGTAACTAATAATGTGATCTATGGCCTCTCCATGACATTACATTAATGTAACTAATAATGTGATCTATGGCCTCTCCATTACATTAATGTAACTAATAATGTGATCTATGGCCTCTCCATTACATTAATGTAACTAATAATGTGATATATGTCCTCTCCATTACATTAATGTAACTAATAATGTGATCTATGGCCTCTCCATTACATTAATGTAACTAATAATGTGATCTATGTCCTCTCCATTACATTAATGTAACTAATAATGTGATCTATGTCCTCTCCATTACATTAATGTAACTAATAATGTGATCTATGTCCTCTCCATTACATTAATGTAACTAATAATGTGATCTATGTCCTCTCCATTACATTAATGTAACTAATAATGTGATCTATGTCCTCTCCATTACATTAATGTAACTAATAATGTGATCTATGGCCTCTCCATGACATTACATTAATGTAACTAATAATGTGATCTATGGCCTCTCCATTACATTAATGTAACTAATAATGTGATCTATGGCCTCTCCATTACATTAATGTAACTAATCATGTGATATATGTCCTCTCCATTACATTAATGTAACTAATAATGTGATCTATGGCCTCTCCATTACATTAATGTAACTAATAATGTGATCTATGTCCTCTCCATTACATTAATGTAACTAATAATGTGATCTATGTCCTCTCCATTACATTAATGTAACTAATAATGTGATCTATGTCCTCTCCATTACATTAATGTAACTAATAATGTGATCTATGGCCTCTCCATGGCATTACATTAATGTAACTAATAATGTGATCTATGTCCTCTCCATTACATTAATGTAACTAATAATGTGATCTATGGCCTCTCCATTACATTAATGTAACTAATAATGTGATCTATGGCCTCTCCATGACATTAATGTAACTAATAATGTGATCTATGTCCTCTCCATTACATTAATGTAACTAATAATGTGATCTATGTCCTCTCCATTACATTAATGTAACTAATAATGTGATCTATGGCCTCTCCATGGCATTACATTAATGTAACTAATAATGTGATCTATGGCCTCTCCATTACATTAATGTAACTAATAATGTGATCTATGTCCTCCCCATTACATTAATGTAACTAATAATGTGATCTATGTCCTTTCCATTACATTAATGTAACTAATAATGTGATCTATGTCCTCTCCATTACATTAATGTAACTAATAATGTGATCTATGGCCTCTCCATTACATTAATGTAACTAATAATGTGATCTATGTCCTCTCCATTACATTAATGTAACTAATAATGTGATCTATGTCCTCTCCATTACATTAATGTAACTAATAATGTGATCTATGTCCTCTCCATTACATTAATGTAACTAATAATGTGATCTATGTCCTCTCCATTACATTAATGTAACTAATAATGTGATCTATGTCCTCCCCATTACATTAATGTAACTAATAATGTGATCTATGGCCTCTCCATTACATTAATGTAACTAATAATGTGATCTATGTCCTCTCCATTACATTAATGTAACTAATAATGTGATCTATGTCCTCTCCATTACATTAATGTAACTAATAATGTGATCTATGGCCTCTCCATGGCATTACATTAATGTAACTAATAATGTGATCTATGTCCTCTCCATTACATTAATGTAACTAATAATGTGATCTATGTCCTCTCCATTACATTTATGTAACTAATAATGTGATCTATGTCCTCTCCATTACATTAATGTAACTAATAATGTGATTTGTGTCCTCTCTATTACATTAATGTAACTAATAATGTGATCTATGTCCTCTCCATTACATTAATGTAACTAATAATGTGATCTATGTCCTCTCCATTACATTAATGTAACTAATAATGTGATCTATGGCCTCTCCATTACATTAATGTAACTAATAATGTGATCTAGGTCCTCTCCATTACATTAATGTAACTAATAATGTGATCTATGTCCTCTCCATTACATTAATGTAACTAATAATGTGATCTATGGCCTCTCCATTACATTAATGTAACTAATAATGTGATCTATGTCCTCTCCATTACATTACATTAATGTAACTAATAATGTGATCTATGGCCTCTCCATTACATTAATGTAACTAATAATGTGATCTATGTCCTCTCCATTACATCAATGTAACTAATAATGTGATCTATGTCCTTTCCATTACATTAATGTAACTAATAATGTGATCTATGTCCTCTCCATTACATTACATTAATGTAACTAATAATGTGATCTATGTCCTCTCCATTACATTAATGTAACTAATAATGTGATCTATGGCCTCTCCATTACATTAATGTAACTAATAATGTGATCTATGGCCTCTCCATGGCATTAATGTAACTAATAATGTGATCTATGGCCTCTCCATTACATTAATGTAACTAATAATGTGATCTATGTCCTCTCCATGACATTAATGTAACTAATAATGTGATCTATGTCCTCTCCATTACATTAATGTAACTAATAATGTGATCTATGTCCTCTCCATTACATTAATGTAACTAATAATGTGATCTATGGCCTCTCCATTACATTAATGTAACTAATAATGTGATCTATGGCCTCTCCATGACATTAATGTAACTAATAATGTGATCTATGTCCTCTCCATTACATTAATGTAACTAATAATGTGATCTATGTCCTCTCCATTACATTAATGTAACTAATAATGTGATCTATGGCCTCTCCATGGCATTACATGAATGTAACTAATAATGTGATCTATGTCCTCTCCATTACATTACATTAATGTAACTAATAATGTGATCTATGGCCTTTCCATTACATTAATGTAACTAATAATGTGATCTATGGCCTCTCCATGGTATTACATTAATGTAACTAATAATGTGATCTATGTCCTCTCCATTACATTAATGTAACTAATAATGTGATCTATGTCCTCTCCATGTCATTAATGTAACTAATAATGTGATCTATGTCCTCTCCATTACATTAATGTAACTAATAATGTGATCTATGTCCTCTCCATTACATTAATGTAACTAATAATGTGATCTATGGCCTCTCCATTACATTAATGTAACTAATAATGTGATCTATGTCCTCTCCATTACATTAATGTAACTAATAATGTGATCTATGTCCTCTCCATTACATTAATGTAACTAATAATGTGATCTATGGCCTCTCCCTTACATTAATGTAACTAATAATGTGATCTATGTCCTCTCCATTACATTAATGTAACTAATAATGTGATCTATGGCCTCTCCATGACATTACATTAATGTAACTAATAATGTGATCTATGGCCTCTCCATTACATTAATGTAACTAATAATGTGATCTATGGCCTCTCCATTACATTAATGTAACTAATAATGTGATCTATGTCCTCTCCATTACATTAATGTAACTAATAATGTGATCTATGGCCTCTCCATTACATTAATGTAACTAATAATGTGATCTATGTCCTCTCCATTACATTAATGTAACTAATAATGTGATCTATGTCCTCTCCATTACATTAATGTAACTAATAATGTGATCTATGTCCTCTCCATTACATTAATGTAACTAATAATGTGATCTATGTCCTCTCCATTACATTAATGTAACTAATAATGTGATCTATGTCCTCTCCATTACATTAATGTAACTAATAATGTGATCTATGTCCTCTCCATTACATTAATGTAACTAATAATGTGATCTATGTCCTCCCCATTACATTAATGTAACTAATAATGTGATCTATGGCCTCTCCATTACATTAATGTAACTAATAATGTGATCTATGTCCTCTCCATTACATTAATGTAACTAATAATGTGATCTATGTCCTCTCCATTACATTAATGTAACTAATAATGTGATCTATGGCCTCTCCATGGCATTACATTAATGTAACTAATAATGTGATCTATGTCCTCTCCATTACATTAATGTAACTAATAATGTGATCTATGTCCTCTCCATTACATTAATGTAACTAATAATGTGATCTATGGCCTCTCCATGGCATTACATTAATGTAACTAATAATGTGATCTATGTCCTCTCCATTACATTAATGTAACTAATAATGTGATCTATGTCCTCTCCATTACATTAATGTAACTAATAATGTGATCTATGGCCTCTCCATTACATTAATGTAACTAATAATGTGATCTAGGTCCTCTCCATTACATTAATGTAACTAATAATGTGATCTATGTCCTCTCCATTACATTAATGTAACTAATAATGTGATCTATGGCCTCTCCATTACATTAATGTAACTAATAATGTGATCTATGTCCTCTCCATTACATTACATTAATGTAACTAATAATGTGTTCTATGGCCTCTCCATTACATTAATGTAACTAATAATGTGATCTATGTCCTCTCCATTACATCAATGTAACTAATAATGTGATCTATGTCCTTTCCATTACATTAATGTAACTAATAATGTGATCTATGTCCTCTCCATTACATTACATTAATGTAACTAATAATGTGATCTATGTCCTTTCCATTACATTAATGTAACTAATAATGTGATCTATGTCCTCTCCATTACATTACATTAATGTAACTAATAATGTGATCTATGTCCTCTCCATTACATTAATGTAACTAATAATGTGATCTATGGCCTCTCCATTACATTAATGTAACTAATAATGTGATCTATGGCCTCTCCATGGCATTAATGTAACTAATAATGTGATCTATGGCCTCTCCATTACATTAATGTAACTAATAATGTGATCTATGTCCTCTCTATTACATCAATGTAACTAATAATGTGATCTATGTCCTCCCCATTACATTAATGTAACTAATAATGTGATCTATGTCCTCTCCATTACATTAATGTAACTAATAATGTGATCTATGGCCTCTCCATGGCATTACATTAATGTAACTAATAATGTGATCTATGTCCTCTCCATTACATTACATTAATGTAACTAATAATGTGATCTATGTCCTCTCCATTACATTAATGTAACTAATAATGTGATCTATGTCCTCTCCATTACATTAATGTAACTAATAATGTGATCTATGGCCTCTCCATTACATTAATGTAACTAATAATGTGATCTATGTCCTCTCCATTACATTAATGTAACTAATAATGTGATCTATGGCCTCTCCATTACATTAATGTAACTAATAATGTGATCTATGTCCTCTCCATTACATTAATGTAACTAATAATGTGATCTATGTCCTCTCCATTACATTAATGTAACTAATAATGTGATCTATGTCCTCTCCATTACATTAATGTAACTAATAATGTGATCTATGGCCTCTCCATTACATTAATGTAACCAATAATGTGATCTATGTCCTCTCCATTACATTAATGTAACTAATAATGTGATCTATGGCCTCTCCATTACATTAATGTAACTAATAATGTGATCTATGTCCTCTCCATTACATTAATGTAACCAATAATGTGATCTATGTCCTCTCCATTACATTAATGTAACTAATAATGTGATCTATGGCCTCTCCATTACATTAATGTAACTAATAATGTGATCTATGGCCTCTCCATGACATTACATTAATGTAACTAATAATGTGATCTATGTCCTCTCCATTACATTAATGTAACTAATAATGTGATCTATGTCCTCTCCATTACATTAATGTAACTAATCATGTGATCTATGGCCTCTCCATTACATTAATGTAACTAATAATGTGATCTATGTCCTCTCCATTACATTAATGTAACTAATAATGTGATCTATGGCCTCTCCATTACATTAATGTAACTAATAATGTGATCTATGTCCTCTCCATTACATTAATGTAACTAATAATGTGATCTATGGCCTCTCCATTACATTAATGTAACTAATAATGTGATCTATGTCCTCTCCATTACATTAATGTAACTAATAATGTGATCTATGGCCTCTCCATTACATTAATGTAACTAATAATGTGATCTATGTCCTCTCCATTACATTAATGTAACTAATAATGTGATCTATGTCCTCTCCACTACATTAATGTAACTAATAATGTGATCTATGGCCTCTCCATGGCATTAATGTAACTAATAATGTGATCTATGTCCTCTCCATTACATTAATGTAACTAATAATGTGATCTATGGCCTCTCCATTACATTAATGTAACTAATAATGTGATCTATGTCCTCTCCATTACATTAATGTAACTAATAATGTGATCTATGGCCTCTCCATGGCATTACATTAATGTAACTAATAATGTGATCTATGTCCTCTCCATTACATTAATGTAACTAATAATGTGATCTATGTCCTCTCCATTACATTAATGTAACTAATAATGTGATCTATGTCCTCTCCATTACATTAATGTAACTAATAATGTGATCTATGTCCTCTCCATTACATTAATGTAACTAATAATGTGATCTATGTCCTCTCCATTACATTAATGTAACTAATAATGTGATCTATGTCCTCTCCATGACATTAATGTAACTAATAATGTGATCTATGGCCTCCCCATGACATTAATGTAACTAATAATGTGATCTATGGCCTCTCCATTACATTAATGTAACTAATAATGCTGTGTGCTCCTCTCTTTTGCCAATCTTCACGCTGCTAGCTAGCTAGCCGGGAGAGACATTACTGTGAAGGATTGTGGATAACCGTGTCATTTCTCTGAGTGGTGTGAGTTTAGAAAATATGGACACATTGTCACCCCACAGTGCTTCTGACGTTTAATAACTGACATGTTTATGAGAACCAATTAAAGTTGAATCTAGTTGATCGATCGATGCTAACGGTAACCACTAACTGTGTGGTTTCTGTCCCTGACGCTGGCGCTTGTGATGAACCACTGCTCTGTACAGCCCCGTGTAGCTCAGTTGGTAGAGCATGGCGTTTGCAACCCCAGGGTTGTGGGTTCTATTCCCACGGGGGGGCCAGTATGAAAAACGTATGCACTCGCTAACTGTAAGTCGCTCTGGATAAGAGCGTCTGGTAAATGTATAGAGTATCATCAGCATGTCACCCGTAGCGAACTAAATAAATATGAACATTTGACGTTGTTGGAAATAATAAGTTTACGTGTTAGTAACAGCTCACATTTAGGACCTTACTTATTTAGCATGGTTTAAAATATAAAGGGTATTTCAGAGTTTCCCTAGCAGCGCACACAACTATTAGCATGTAAATGTCACACTAATGTATACATATCTCTGTAGGCCTATTTAATGTCACCCAGGATTGGTCCTTAAATGAGTGGACCATGCATAAATTAATGTTATTCATGTATTAGGGCTTCCTGTTAGATGTCATGATGGATTCTAGACTTTTGTCAGCGGCGCCACGGCAACCGTACTTTAACTAACAACATTAAATCATGTACATTTCTCAGGCAAGTGCACTTTCTCCACTTAAATAATGTGACAACAGAAATTTTATATTCTTCCTTTAACAGACAGGAATAAAACGGCATATAAATTAAATAA
>NW_028160170.1:0-26922 GCF_964263955.1 Coregonus lavaretus
TCAAAACACACAGTTTCCAGGTGTTTGATGCCATTCCATTTGCTCTGTTCCGGACATTATTATGAGCCGTCCTCCCCTCATCAGCCTCCACTAGCCCGCACACACACACACACACACACACACACACACACACACACACACACACACACACACACACACACACACACACACACACACACACACACACACACACACACACACACACAGCCTGTTGAACAATGGGGAGGTGTTGTAATTGCTGGTGTGTGTTTTATTTCTTTATCCAGAGGTCTGTTTGCCTGCTGCGTGTCATCTCTCCAGGTGTGTTATAGGTTGGTTTAGGGCTACAGTATGTAAGTCCCTTATTGGCTCACATGAGCACCTGCTCTCTTATGCTTTATCCCTTTCTTACGTTTTCATTCGTCCCATTTTTACACTGTAGGGTAAAGATGGTTAAGGTTATAGCTTACAGCATATTGGCTGTATAGTTAGGTAAGCCAGTGCAGTGTTGCGTTGGCTTTAGAACAAAACATCAATACAGAATCAGAATACAGAATACAGAACCACAGAATACATCAGAGACTTACGTTCCATCCTCGTTGCTCCTGTAGAACACTATGAATGGATCTGACTTGCCAAAGAGTCCTTCTTGTCCAGTTGTTGGCACAGAACTGCATCGTCGGCTGTCCTTTATAGAAAGAGAGAGAGAGAGCGAGAGAGAGACAGAGAGTGAGATGGAGAGAGAAAGAGGAGACAGAGAGAGAGACAAAGAGAGAGAGGGAGACAGAGAGAGAGACAAAGAGAGAGAGAGAGAGAGAGGGAGACAGAGACAGAAAGAGAGAGAGAGAGAGAGAGAGAGAGAGAGAGAGAGAGAGAGAGAGAGAGAGAGAGAGAGAGAAAAATAGAGAGATTCAGATCATTAATACATAGTGTTACGTATGCTCTGTTTACTGTGTCAAATAAAGGCAACATGCATATTGCAGTTTAATAATTACAACCAAGTCACTTTCATCTCAATGTGTGTGTGTTTGTGTGTGTTCGCGTGTTTTATCTCTTGCAGTAGGGATGAATATGAGTGCTCATTAAGCCGGGTGGACACTACACGACTTTCAAATCATTGAGCCTCTAACATTAAACAACCTTCTTTCCTGTAGTTTTGTGTGTGTTGCCAACGTAGTGGTGGGCACACTAAACGATCTGGCACAGACGGTGGTCACACACTACAAGATTCTTCACTTGGTCCTGAGGATTCTCGATACCATGCTGTCTCGCGAAATCCATGATGTGATTCGATTAAACATAGCTATGAGCTGTGGCTCAAAGCAGCCTCATAAACGTTCAGTCAGGCATTCACGCTTGCCATACAGAGTTGAAATATCTAGGCAACATTTTGTATTAAATAACATTGCTTGTGAACTTCAGAGCTGTAACGATTTGACATGTTGGCCGTGGTTGAAGGCAAGTACAACGCATACTAGTCATGGCTCCTGCTCGAGTCTACACATCCTGGGTTACGCGACACAAACGTCATCTCACTGGCTTCTTCTCTGTGCGAGCTCTCATTGGCTATTGCTGATCACGCGTTCTCAAAACTCGTCGTTGCACATCTCACACTACAGAGCATTGCAGATTTGTGCCGATAAAATCAAACCTGTTTAAAAATATCGGGACGTCTGGGACTGCGCAAAGACGAGAACGGTAGCCCTCAAATTGCATCTTGACCCGCTCACATTAAACGAGCATCGGTGACGGCCGCGCGCCCCGAAAAGGCAACGAGATAGGATTCTACTACAGTAATGATGTCTACAAACCCACCCTACTGATCACTGTTCTCCAGAGAAGGGCTCTGTCACAAATGGCACCCCTATTCCCTACATAGTGCACACAAAGTGGTGCACTATATATGGAATAGGGTGACATTTGGACGCACACCCTCTCATTCTCCATGATGCCTAGGCAGTATCGCTGATGATGGAATGGTGTGGGGGAGTGTGTGTTCATTCCTAACTTCAGATGACATGCTCTCCTACCAGTCAGCAATCCCCAGTCTAACTAACACTGAAGCCATGTCCAGTGTGACTGATCCTATAGCAATACACAGCATCACAGATACACTACTCAGACCTGTCACAGTAGACACTGATCCATATGACCATCACTAATATAATGACAGCTAGCTGGCTAACGTTAGCTAAGCTAGGTGCTGGGGTTAGGGTTAAGTTTTGGAGTTAGGTTAACATGTTAACATTTAAGTCATTTAGCTTACACTCTTATCCAGAGCGACTTACAAATTGGTGCATTCAACTTAGGATAGCCAATGGGACAACCACATCTTGATCACAGTAAGTACACTTCTTCACACAAGCAGCTGTGAGCAAAGTCAGTGCAATCAGGGACAACTACGTCTCGATCACAATAAGTACATTTCTTTAAACAAGTCAGTGCTAGCAGGTGAAATAAGTCAGGTGTTAGGTTTAGACAAAAGACAGTGGTAGTAGGGGGGGGGGGGGGTAGAAGGATGACTATTATACTATTCCAGGTATTCCTTAAAGAGGTAGGGTTTCAAGTGTCTCCGGAAGTGGTCAGTGACTCCGCTGTCCAGGCGTCGTGGGGAGCTTTCTGTGTAAGGTAGGGTTGTACTCTGCGAATGTTGTAGAGCATGAACCTGCAGGATCGGGTCACCGCTTTGATGTTAGCAGAGAACGACAGGGTGTTGTCCAGGGTCACGCCAAGGTTCTTTGCACTCTGGGAGGAGGACACAATGGAGTTGTCAACCGTGATGGGGAGATCATGGAGCGGGCAGTCCTTCCCCGGGAGGAAGAGCAGCTCCTTTAAGCAACCCAGGTTAAAGGGTTAAGGTTAGGTGAAGGGTTAGCTAAAAGGGTTGAGGTTATGGGTTAGGTAATATCTAGACACTGATCTGTATGACCATCTGTAGTGATGTCTGATAGAGATCTCCGTAATTGATTGGTTAAACATAACTAAACGGGATAACTCACTGCCTGGTCTCCATCATGACACCATCACTAATATAATGCCAGTCCCAATAATAGACCTTCATCCTCTGTCTCTCTCTCTCTCTCTCTCTCTCTCTCTCTCTCTCTCTCTCTCTCTCTCTCTCTCTCTCTCTCTCTCTCTCTCTCTCTCTCTCTCTCTCTCTCTCTCTCTCTCTCTCTCTCTCTCTCTCTCAATTCAATTTCAATTTAAGGGCTTTATTGGCATGGGAAACGTATGTTAACATTGCCAAAGCAAGTGATAGATATATACGCAAGGTAGATGGATTATTTTAAATATGGTATTGGACCATAAACATATATGGCTCATTAACCTTTACGGACCAAATAATGATGATCCACAATTCTTTGACAATATATATAATAAATTATCAAGCCTGCAAGCAACTCAAGACAATATTATTATGGTGGGGGATTATAATACTGTTTTAAATAGCTCAATGGACCGAAAAGGAAATCACACCACAAACAATCACCCACATGCTCTTAAGGAAATTGTGAATGTCATGGATACATTAGAACTAGTAGATATATGGAGGCTTAAATATGCTGATCTAGTGAGATATACATGCGGAGACTGAATCAAGCTAGTCGTCTTGACTTCTTTCTTATCTCATTCTCGTTGGCACCAAAAGTAAAAAAAGTGTTGATAGGGGACAGAATGCGGTCGGACCATCATATAATAGGCATATACATTACTCTGACTGAATTTCCACGTGGGCGAGGATATTGGAAATTTAATCAAAGCCTATTAGATGATAATTTATTTATAATTGAACAAAGGAATTTATAACTGACTTTTTCCAACATAAACATAGGTACAGCGAATCCCCTTATTGTATGGGACACCTTTAAATGTGCCTTAGAGGCCACGCAATTCAGTACTCATCTCGAAAACAAAAGCAATTTAGGTCAAAAGAGTTTATACTAAGAAAGGAAATAGAAAGTCTAACAGAACAGATAGATGGCAATAAAAACTGTAACATAGAGGCTCAGAATAAATTAGAGGAAAAACAAAAAGAAATGGAAAACTTATTCAAGAAAGATCAGTGTAATATAGTATAAAATAAATCAAACAGGATGGAATATGGGGAAAAATGCACAAAATTCTTTTTTAATCTTCAACATAGGAATGCTACCAAAAAGAACTTAATGAAACTGGTTACAATTGACGGAGTCACCCATAATTCACCTAATGATATTTTGAAGGAAGAAACACAGTATTTTAAGCATATGTTTTCTTTTCAGTCGCCTCCATCTCCTCTAACTGAAGCTAATTGTAGAGATTTTTTTTCTATTGATAATGTCAAATTAACAGCCACACAGAAAGACTCATGTGAAGGTGAAATTACAGAGGAGGAACTTCTGGATGCAATTAAAGACTTTAAGTCCGGGAAAACTCCAGGGTTGGATGGCATACCAATCGAGGTATACCAACCTTTTTTGATATACTAAGAGGACCGTTATTAGCATGTTTTAACCACTCCTATGTAAATGGTAGATTATCTGACACTCAAGAAGAAGGTCTGATCTCATTATTACTGAAACAGGATACAAGTGGAAAATATAAAGATCCAGTCCATTTACAAAATTGGAGGCCCCTTACACTTCAGTGTTGTGATGCAAAAATCCTAGCAAAATGTATAGCGCATAGAATTAAAAAGGTATTGTCGGATATTATTCATTCTAATCAGACAGGTTTTTTACATGGAAGATACATTGGAGATAATATAAGGCAAGTACTGGAAACAATAGAACACTATGGAAAATATGGGAAACCAGGCCTGCTATTCATAGCAGACTTCGAAAAGGCATTTGATAAAGTTCGACTGGAATTTATATATAAATGCCTGGAGCATTTCAATTTTGGAGAATCTCTTATAAAATGGGTCAAAATCATGTATAGTAACCCTAGGTGTAAAATAGTAAATAATGGCTATTTCTCAGAAAGTTTTAAACTGTCAAGAGGAGTGAAACAAGGTTGTCCACTATCGGCATATCTATTTATTGTGGCCATCGAGATGTTAGCTATTAAAATCAGATCCAATAATAATATCAGAGGATTAGAAATACAGGGCTTAAAAACAAAGGTGTCATTGTACGCAGATGATTCATGTTTTCTTTTAGATCCACAACTAGAATCCCTCCACAGCCTCATAGAGGATCTAGATACATTTTCTAACCTCTCTGGATTAAAACCAAATTATGACAAATGTACTATATTACGTATTGGATCACTAAAAAATACAATTTTTACATTACCATGTAGTTTACCAATAAAATGGTCTGATGGTGATGTGGATATACTCGGAATACATATCCCAAAGGAAATAAATGATCTCACTTCAATAAATTTTAATAGAAAGTTAGCAAAAATAGATAAGATCTTACTACCATGGAAAGGAAAATACCTGTCAATTTGTGGGAAAATCACCCTGATTAACTCTTTAGTATTATCCCAGTTTACCTATTTGCTTATGGTCTTGCCTACGCCTAGCAAACAGTTTTTTAAATTATATGAGAAAAAAATATTCAATTTTATTTGGAACGGCAAGCCAGACAAAATTAAAAGAGCATATTTATATAATGAATATGAATTCGGAGGACAGAAATTATTAAATATTAAAGCATTAGACCTATCACTAAAATCTTCAGTCATCCAAAAGTTATACTTAAATCCGAACTGGTTCTCAAGCAAATTAGTAAGATTGTCTCACCCACTGTTCAAGAAAGGCCTTTTTCCCTTTATTCAGATTACAACCTCTCACTTTCAGTTATTTGAAAAGGAAATAATCTCCCAAATGTCACTATTTCTAAAACAAGCCATAGAAAGTTGGTTGCAATTTCAATTTAATCCTCCAGAAACGACAGAACAAATAATGCAACAAATATTGTGGTTAAATTCAAATATACTAATTGACAAAAAACCTTTATTTTTTGACAGAATGTTTAAAAAAGGTATAATCTTCGTAAATGATATCATCGGTAGGACTGGTGGAGTTATGTCGCACATGCAGCTAACAAAAACATATGGAAATGTCTGCTCTACCCAAAATTACAACCAAGTAATTGCAGCCTTACCGCAAAAGTGGAAGAGGAAAGTTGAAGGGGGAGAAAGTAAGGAACTTGTCTGTCGGCCTTGCATTAAAGAACATAATTGGTTAAGGAAAACTGTGATAAATAAAAAAGTATATCAGTTTCACTTAAGGACCAAAGGATTGACAGCCGTCCCATATAGATTGCAAAATAGTTGGGAAGAGATCTTTGACGTACCGATCCCATGGCATAGTGTTTATGAACTGACACGCAAAACGACACCGGATTCAAAAATTAGAATCTTTCAATTTAAATTATTATATAAAAATTCTTGCTACCAATAGAATGTTATTTATATGGGGGATACAATCTTCCCAGCTCTGCAGATTTTGCTGTGAAGAGATAGAATCATTAGATCATTTGTTTTGGTTCTGTCCATTTGTAGCTTGTTTTTGGACACAGGTCCAGGAATGGCTAAAGGATTGCAATATTTACCTGGAACTAACCTTGCAGATAGCATTACTGGGTGATCTGAAAAGTCATAGTCAATCAAGCAACCCAGGTTAAAGGGTTAAGGTTAGTAGATAGTAAACAAAAGTGAAATAAATATTAACAGTAAACATTACACTCAGAAGTTTCAAAAGAATAAAGACATTTCAAATGTCATATTATTTATATATACAGTGTAACAATGTGCAAATAGTTAAAGTACAAATGGGAAAATAAATAAACATAAATATGGGTTGTATTTACAATGGTGTTTGTTCTTCACTGGTTGCCCTTTTCTTGTGGCAACAGGTCACAAATCTTGCAGCTGTGATGGCACACTCGCTCTCTCTCTCTCTCTCTCTCTCTCTCTCTCTCTCTCTCTCTCTCTCTCTCTCTCTCTCTCTCTCTCTCTCTCTCTCTCTCTCTCTCTCTCTCTCTCTCTCTCAATTCAATTCAAATCAAATGGGCTTTATTGGCCAAAGCAATTTAAACATCTCACTCTCTCTCTCTCTCTCTCTCTCTCTCTCCGATATCTTGGATTCAATTGTTATTTTAAATTAGACTGTTGTTGTTGTCTAACTCTTTCTCTCTCTGGGGACCGCCGTGTTTGTTTGTTCCAGACACACTGAAGAAGCTATGGACTCTGTCCCAAAAGGCACCCTATTCCCTACATACACCCCTATGGGCCAAGGTCAGAAATAGTGCACTATGTAGGGAGTAGGGTGATATTTGGTACGGAGCTTCAATGTATAAAAACAGAAACACAGGCTCTGTCGTAGCCGGCCGCGACCGGGAGACCCATTTGGGAGGCGCACAATTGGCCCAGCGTCGTCCAGGGTAGGGGAGGGAATGGCTGGCAGGGATGTAGATCAGTTGGTAGAGCATGGCATTTGCAACGCCAGGGTTGTGGGTTCGATTCCAGTATAAAAAAATATATATATATATGTATGCAGACCTGTAACTGTAAGTCGCTCTGGATAAGCGCATCTGCTAAATGACAAAAATGTTTTTAAAAAACAGACGCAATAAACAAACTGGCATTATTCTGTAGGAACTGTTAATTAATCTGAGAAGAGCAAAAACAACAACAACAATAACAACAACAACAATAATAACAACAACAATAACAACAACAACAATAATAAAAACAACAACAACAACAACAACAACAGAAAGCTGGAAGAGAGAAGATAGATACAGGCCCAAACTGCTCTCTGTGGCGTTTTAAACAACAGACCTGACCAGGCACTTTCTTCCCCTCACTCATTTCTCATCCAACAGAGTGTTGTTAGTAGATGGATCGAGCCCCAAGAATATATCACCTCACGCCTCCTGAGAGCCTCACACTAATTTCTCATCCAACAGAGTGTTGTTAGTAGATACAGTGGCTTGCGAAAGTATTCACCCCCCTTTGCATTTTTCCTATTTTGTTGCCTTACAACCTGGAATTAAAATTGATTTTTTTTGGGGGGGGGGGTTGTATCATTTGATTTACACAACATGCCTACCACTTTGAAGATGCAATTTTTTTTTCTTGTGAAACAAACAAGAAATAAGACAACAAATACAGAAAACCTGAGAGTGCATAACTATTCACCCCCTCCAAAGTCAATATTTGTAGAGCCACATTTGGCAGCAATTACAGCTGCAAGTCTCTTGGGGTATGGCTCTATAAGCTTGGCACATCTAGCCACTGGGATTTTTCCCATTCTTCAAGGCAAAACTGCTCCAGCTCCTTCAAGTTGGATGGGTTCCGCTGGTGTACAGCAATCTTTAAGTCATACCACAGATTCTCAATTGGATTGAGATCTGGGCTTTGACTAGGCCATTCCAAGACATTTCAATGTTACCCCTTAAACCACTCAAGTGTTGCTTTAGCAGTATGCTTAGGGTCATTGTCCTGCTGGAAGGTGAACCTCCGTCTCAGTCTCAAATCTCTGGAAGACTGAAACAGGTTTCCCTCAAGAATTTCCCTGTATTTAGCGCCATCCATCATTCCTTCAATTCTGACCAGTTTCCCAGTCCCTGCCGATGAAAAACATCCCCACAGCATGATGCTGCCACCACCATGCTTCACTGTGGGGATGGTGTTCTCGGGGTAATGAGAGGTGTTGGGTTTGCGACAGACATAGCGTTTTCCTTGATGCCAAAAAGCTAAATTTCAGTCTCATCTGACCAGAGTACCTTCTTCCATATGTTTGGGGAGTCTCCCACATGCCTTTTGGCGACCACCAAACGTGTTTGCTTATTTTTTTCTTTAAGCAATGGCTTTCTTCTGGCCACTCTTCCGTAAAGCCCAGCTCTGTGGAGTGTATGTGTGACACTCTGGCTCCGGGACTTTTGTATTTGAGCCAGGGTGTATTTTGTTATGTTTGGTTGGGTGTTTCTAAGTGTTGTATTTCTAGGTTTGGTCAATGACTCCCAATCGGAGGTAACGAGTGTCAGCTGTCGGCTCGTTATCTCTGATTGGGAGCCATATTTATTTCTGTATGTTTTCCTGTGGGGTTTGTGGGTTTTTGTTCCGTTTCAGTCATAGTCACTGTTGGACTTCACTATCGTCTTTTGTTTTGTATTTACGTGCTTTATCATTAAAGTCATCATGTTCACTCAACGCGCTGCGTATTGGTCTGCTCCTGTTTTAGACGATCGTGACAGAAAAACCCACCGTAAAAGGACCAAGCAGCGTGTCAAGCGGCAACAGGACCTACCTACACAGGATTTATGGACGCCTCCAAAGGATTCATGGACATGGGAGGAGATACGGGCTGGAAAGGGTCCTTGGGCACAACCGGGAGAATATCGCCGCCCTCGTGAAGAGCTGGAGGCAGCTAAAGCCGAGAGGAGGTGGTATGAGGAGGCAGCACGGAGTCGAGGCTGGAAGCCCGTGGGTACTACCCAAAAATTTCTTGGGGGGGGGCTAAAAGGGAGTGTGGCGAAGTCAGGTAGGAGACCTGCGCCTACTCCCTGGACTGACCGTGGAGAGCGAGAGTACGGGCAGACACCGTGTTACGCAGTAGAGCGCATGGTGTCTCCTGTACGCAGGCATAGCCCGGTTCGGTACATTCCAGCTCCACGTATCGGCCGGGCTAGATTGAGCATTGAGCCGGATGTCATGAAGCCGGCCCAACGCATCAGGCCACCAGTGCGTCTCCTCGGGCCGGCTTACATGGCACCAGCCTTACGCATGGTGTCCCCGGTTCGCCTACATAGCCCGGTGCGGGTTATTCCTCCTTCCCGTACTGGTCGGGCGACGGGGAGTATACAACCAGGTAAGGTTGGGCAGGCTCAGTGCTCAAGGGAGCCAGTACGCCTGCACGGTCCGGTATTTCCGGCGCCACCTCCCCGCTCCAGTCCAGTACCACCAGTGCCTACACCACGCACCAAGCCTCCTGTGTGTCCCCAGAGTCCTGTGCGTCCTGTTGCTGCTCCCCGCACTAGCCCTGAGATGCGTGTCCTCAGCCCGGGACCACCAGTTCCGGCACCACGCACTAGGCCTTATGTGCGTCCCCAGGGTCCAGCATGCCCTGTTCCTTCTCCCCGCACTAGCCCTGAGATGCGTGTCCTCAGCCCGGGACCACCAGTTCCGGCACCACGCACCAGGCCTATAGTGCGTCTCGGCCGGCCAGAGTCTGCCGTCTGCCCAACGGCGCCTGAACTGCCCGTCTGCCCAACGGCGCCTGAACTGCCCGTCTGCCCAACGGCGCCTGAACTGCCCGTCTGCCCAACGGCGCCTGAACTGCCCGTCTGCTCAACGGCGCCTGAACTGCCTGTCTGCCCAACGCCGTCTGAACTGTCCGTCTGCCAAGCGCTGCATAAGCCGCCCGTCTGCCATGAGCCTTCAGAGCCGTCCGCCAGACCGGAGCCGCTAGAGCCTTCCGCCAGACAGGATCAGCCAGAGCCTTCCGCCAGACAGGATCAGCCAGAGCCTTCCGCCAGACAGGAGCCGCTAGAGCCTTCCGCCAGACAGGATCAGCCAGAGCCTTCCGCCAGACAGGATCAGCCAGAGCCTTCCGCCAGACAGGATCAGCCAGAGCCTTTCGCCAGACAGGATCAGCCAGAGCCTTCCGCCAGACAGGATCAGCCAGAGCCTTCTGCCAGACAGGATCAGCCAGAGCCTTCTGCCAGCCATGAGCAGCCAGATCCTTCAGCCAGCCATGAGCAGCCAGATCCGTCGGCCAGCCATGAGCAGCCAGATCCGTCGGCCAGCCATGAGCAGCCAGATCCGTCGGCCAGCCATGAGCAGCCAGATCCGTCGGCCAGCCATGAGCAGCCAGATCCGTCGGCCAGCCATGAGCAGCCAGATCCGTCAGCCAGCCATGAGCAGCCAGATCCGTCAGCCAGCCATGAGCAGCCAGATCCGTCGGCCAGCCATGAGCAGCCAGAGTCTGCCGTCTGCCCAACGGCGCCTGAACTGCCCGTCTGCCCAACGGCGCCTGAACTGCCCGTCTGCCCAACGGCGCCTGAACTGCCCGTCTGCCCAACGGCGCCTGAACTGCCCGTCTGCTCAACGGCGCCTGAACTGCCTGTCTGCCCAACGCCGTCTGAACTGTCCGTCTGCCAAGCGCTGCATAAGCTGCCCGTCTGCCATGAGCCTTCAGAGCCGTCCGCCAGACCGGAGCCGCTAGAGCCTTCCGCCAGACAGGATCAGCCAGAGCCTTCCGCCAGACAGGATCAGCCAGAGCCTTCCGCCAGACAGGAGCCGCTAGAGCCTTCCGCCAGACAGGATCAGCCAGAGCCTTCCGCAAGACAGGATCAGCCAGAGCCTTCCGCCAGACAGGATCAGCCAGAGCCTTTCGCCAGACAGGATCAGCCAGAGCCTTCCGCCAGACAGGATCAGCCAGAGCCTTCTGCCAGACAGGATCAGCCAGAGCCTTCTGCCAGCCATGAGCAGCCAGATCCTTCAGCCAGCCATGAGCAGCCAGATCCGTCGGCCAGCCATGAGCAGCCAGATCCGTCGGCCAACCATGAGCAGCCAGATCCGTCGGCCAGCCATGAGCAGCCAGATCCGTCGGCCAGCCATGAGCAGCCAGATCCGTCAGCCAGCCATGAGCAGCCAGATCCGTCAGCCAGCCATGAGCAGCCAGATCCGTCGGCCAGCCATGAGCAGCCAGATCCGTCGGCCAGCCATGAGCAGCCAGATCCGTCGGCCAGCCATGAGCAGCCAGATCCGTCGGCCAGCCATGAGCAGCCAGATCCGTCAGCCAGCCATGAGCAGCCAGATCCGTCAGCCAGCCATGAGCCGTTCAGCCAGGATCCGCCAGAGCCGTCCAGCCAGGATCCGCCAGAGCCAGCCAGCCAGGATCCGCCATTGAGTCCGGTGCTGTCCCTTAGCCCGGTGCTGCCCCTTATCCTGGTGCTGCCCCTTAGTCCGGTACTGCCCCTTAGTCCGGTGCTGCCCTTTAGTCCGGTGCCGCCCCTTAATCCAGTGGGGTTTAGTTGGGGGGTGGTCATGTGGAGGAGGCTACGGAAGCGGATAGTGACTAAGGTGGGGTGGGGACCACGACCAGGGCCAGAACCGCCACCGTGGACAGACGCCCACCCAGACCCTCCCCTAGACTGTATGCTGGTGCGCCCGGAGTTCGCACCTTTAGGGGGGGGTACTGTGACACTCTGGCTCCGGGACTTTTGTATTTGAGCCAGGGTGTATTTTGTTATGTTTGGTTGGGTGTTTCTAAGTGTTGTATTTCTAGGTTTGGTCAATGACTCCCAATCGGAGGTAACGAGTGTCAGCTGTCGGCTCGTTATCTCTGATTGGGAGCCATATTTATTTCTGTATGTTTTCCTGTGGGGTTTGTGGGTTTTTGTTCCGTTTCAGTCATAGTCACTGTTGGACTTCACTATCGTCTTTTGTTTTGTATTTACGTGCTTTATCATTAAAGTCATCATGTTCACTCAACGCGCTGCATATTGGTCTGCTCCTGTTTTAGACGATCGTGACAGTATGGCTTACAGTGGTCCTATGGACAGATATTCCAATCGCTGCTGTGGAGCTTTGCAGCTCCTTCAGGGTTATCTTTGGTCTCTTTGTTGACTCTCTGATTAATGCCCTCCTTGCCTGGTCCGTGAGTTTTGGTGGGCGGCCCTCTCTTGGCAGGTTTGTTGTGGTGCCATATTCGTTCAATTTTTTAATAATATAATATATAATAATATGCTATTCAGCAGAATAATGGACTCTGGGGCCTTTCAGAACATGTGTATATATACTGAGATCATGTGACACTTAGATTGCACACAGGTGGACTTTATATGACTAATTATGTAAATTCTGAAGGTAATTGGTTGCACCAGATCTTATTTAGGGGCTTCATAGCAAAGGGGGTGAATACATACAGTGGTATTTGGTACACTGCCGATTTTGCAGGTTTTCCTACTTACAAAGCATGTAGAGGTCTGTAATTTTTATCATAGGTACACTTCAACTATGACAGACAAAATGAGGAAAAAAAATCCAGAAAATCACATTGTAGGATTTTTTATGAATTTATTTGCAAATTATGGTGGAAAATAAGTATTTGGTCAATAACAAAAGTTTCTCAATACTTTGTTATGTACCCTTTGTTGGCAATGACACAGGTCAAACGTTTTCTGTAAGTCTTCACAAGGTTTTCACACACTATTGCTGGTATTTTGGCCCATTCCTCCATGCAGATCTCCTCCAGAGCAGTGATGTTTTGGGGCTGTCACTGGGCAACACAGACTTTCAACTCCCTCCAAAGATTTTCTATGGGGTTGAGATCTGAAGACTGGCTAGGCCACTCCAGGACCTTGAAATGCTTCTTACGAAGCCACTCCTTCGTTGCCCAGGCGGTGTGTTTGGGATCATTGTCATGCTGAAAGACCCAGCCACGTTTCATCTTCAATGCCCTTGCTGATGGAAGGAGGTTTTCACTCAAAATCTCACGATACATGGCCCCATTCATTCTTTCCTTTACACTTCAGATGGGCCTGGACATGTACTGGCTTAAGCAGGGGGACACGTCTGGCACTGCAGGATTTGAGTCCCTGGCGGCATAGTGTGTTACTGATGGTAGGCTTTGTTACTTTGGTCCCAGCTCTCTGCAGGTCATTCACTAGGTCCCCCCGTGTGGTTCTGGGATTTTTGCTCACCGTTCTTGTGATCATTTTGACCCCACGGGGTGAGATCTTGCGTGGAGCCCCAGATCGAGGGAGATTATCAGTGGTCTTGTATGTCTTCCATTTCCTAATAATTGCTCCCACAGTTGATTTCTTCAAACCAAGCTGCTTACCTATTGCAGATTCAGTCTTCCCAGCCTGGTGCAGGTCTACAATTTTGTTTCTGGTGTCCTTTGACAGCTCTTTGGTCTTGGCCATAGTGGAGTTTGGAGTGTGACTGTTTGAGGTTGTGGACAGGTGTCTTTTATACTGATAACAAGTTCAAACAGGTGCCATTAATACAGGTAACGAGTGGAGGACAGAGGAGCCTCTTCAAGAAGTAGTTACAGGTCTGTGAGAGCCAGAAATATTGCTTGTTTGTAGGTGACCAAATACTTATTTTCCATCATAATTTGCAAATAAATTCATTAAAAATCCTACAATGTGATTTTCTGGAATTTTTTTTCTCAATTTGTCTGTCATAGTTGACGTGTACCTATGATGAAAATTACAGGCCTCTCTCATCTTTTTAAGTGGGAGAACTTGCACAATTGGTGGCTGACTAAATACTTTTTCCCCCCACTGTATGTCTATTACATGAAATCCAAATAAAAATCCATTTAAATTACAGGCTGTAATGCAACAAAATAGGAAAAACGCCAAGGGGGATGAATACTTTTGCAAGGCACTGTAGATAGAGCCCCAAGAATATATCACCTCACGCCTCCTGAGAGCCTCGCACTCGTCTGGATTTCCTCTCTTTCCCTCATTTGCTATCTTCCTCTCTTCTCCTGCTGCCCACACACGCACACACGCGCGCACACACACACACACACACTCACACACACACACACACACACACACGCGCACACGCGCACACATGCACACGCACACATACACACACACACACACACACACACGCACGCGTGCATGCACGTACACACACACACACACACACACAGAGAGAGAGTTTGGAGTTGGCTGATCTTACCAGGGGAGAACAGACAGAATAGCTTCATCATCTAAAGAGCCGAAGTGCCTTCAGACAGACCAGAGCAGTGTGCATCAACAGGATAAACACTTATCCTGCTGTTGTTGGAGGGCCAGAAGCTCTACACTGGACACTACCCATGCCAGTAGTACCTCCTAATGATACTGCTAACGGCTTTTTAATGTTGTAGCAGATCTGCTATGTGTTGACTGGGTGAGTGTTTGATGGGTTGTGTTTGGGTGAGATTGAGAAAGTGTGTGTGTGTGTGTGTCTCATTATCCCTCCCAGTCAGACTCAGACAGAGTGTTCAGTGTGTACAAACACACTCCTCTCCATGGAGGCTCTAAGATCTTCCTTCTCGCTGCAGTGATACAGAGAAGTTGTGCTGCTAGCCCATAACATCAACATCAGCCATCCCATGATGCTTCACACAGAGCCAGAGGTCTGCTCTTTGACATTCCTCAGACACACGTGCATGCACACTCTCACTCACACACAGTACTACATAGAGACAGTAGTACAGAAGACAGTACTACATGGAGACAGTAGTATAGAAGACAGTACTACATGGAGACAGTAGTACAGAAGACAGTACTACATGGAGACAGTAGTATAGAAGACAGCGCTAGATGGAGACAGTAGTACAGAAGACAGTACTACATGGAGACAGTAGTACAGAAGACAGTACTACATGGAGACAGTAGTATAGAAGACAGCGCTACATGGAGACAGTAGTATAGAAGACAGTACTACATGGAGACAGTAGTATAGAAGACAGTACTACATGGAGTCAGTAGTATAGAAGACAGTACTACATGGAGACAGTAGTATAGAAGACAGTACTACATGGAGACAGTAGTATAGAAGACAGTACTACATGGAGACAGTAGTATAGAAGACAGTACTACATGGAGACAGTAGTATAGAAGACAGTGCTACATGGAGACAGTAGTATAGAAGACAGTACTACATGGAGACAGTAGTATAGAAGACAGTACTACATGGAGACAGTAGTATAGAAGACAGCGCTACATGTAGACAGTAGTATAGAAGACAGTACTACATGGAGACAGTAGTATAGAAGACAGCGCTACATGGAGACAGTAGTATAGAAGACAGTACTACATGGAGACAGTAGTATAGAAGACAGTACTACATGGAGACGGTAGTATAGAAGACAGTACTACATGGAGACAGTAGTATAGAAGACAGCGCTACATGTAGACAGTAGTATAGAAGACAGTACTACATGGAGACAGTAGTATAGAAGACAGCGCTACATGGAGACAGTAGTATAGAAGACAGCGCTACATGGAGACAGTAGTGTAGAAGACAGTACTATATGGAGACAGTAGTATAGAATAGCTGCAGGATTTCAGTCCTTCACGGCGTAGTGTGTTACCAATTGTTTTCTTGGTGACTATGGTCCCAGCTGCCTTGAGATTATTGACAAGATCCTCCCGTGTAGTTCTGGGCTGATTCCTCACCGTTCTCATGATCATTGCAACTCCAGATCTTGCATGGAGCCCCAGGCCGAGGGAGATTGACAGTTATTTTGTGTTTCTTCCATTTGCGAATAATCACACCAACTGTTGTCACCTTCTCACCAAGCTGCTTGGCGATGGTCTTGTAGCCCATTCCAGCCTTGTGTAGGTCTACAATCTTGTCCCTGACATCCTTGGAGAGCTCTTTGGTCTTGGCCATGGTGGCGAGTTTGGAATCTGATTGATTGATTGCTTCTGTGGACAGGTGTCTTTTATACAGGTAACAAACTGAGATTAGGAGCACTCCCTTTAAGAGTGTGCTCCTAATCTCAGCTCGTTACCTGTATAAAAGACACCCGGGAGCCAGAAATCTTTCTGATTTAGAGGGGGTCAAATACTTATTTCCCTCATTAAAATGCAAATCAATTTATAACATTTTTGACATGCGTTTTTTTGGATTTTTTTGCTGTTATTCTGTCTCTCACTGTTCAAATAAACCTACCATTAAAATTATAGACTGATCATTTCTTTGTCAGTGGGAAAACGTACAAAATCAGCAGGGGATCAAATACTTTTTTCCCTCACTGTAGATCAGGCAAGAGTGTGCAAGGCGGTATTGAATGTGTCACTGTCTGTCACCTTGATTACTCAAAATGTTCTCTCGACCTCTGCACCTACATTGTAAACTTTCATTCATAGGCTAGGTTGTAGCAACCTCATGATGGGTATAGGGAAAATCTGAGTGTCATGTTGTAACCTAAACCTATCGATATTGCATTGAGCTGGGTGAATGGAATATGAATGACAGTCATCCAATATGCTGTAATAGAAATAAGGCCATGCTCATAAAACAAATAATGGTACTCCCTCATCTTAAACGGCACCGACCGCCACTGATGGGGGAGGTGGTGGTACTGGAGAATGGTGGGGGGTGGTAGTGGTGACGGAGGTGGAGAATGGTGGGGGGTGGTAGTGGTGGTGGAGGAGGAGAATGGTGGGGGGGTGGTAGCGGAGACGGAGGTGGAGAATGGTGGGGGGTGGTAGTGGTGGTGGAGGTGGAGAATGGTGGGGGGGTGGTAGCGGAGACGGAGGTGGAGAATGGTGGGGGGTGGTAGTGGTGACGGAGGTGAAGAATGGTGGGGGGTGGTAGTGGTGATGGAGGTGGAGAATGGTGGGGGGGTGGTAGTGGTGACGGAGATGGAGAATGGTGGGGGTGATAGTGGTGACGGAGGTGAAGAATGGTGGGGGGTGATAGTGGTGACGGAGATGGAGAATGGTGGGGGTGATAGTGGTGACGGAGATGGAGAATGGTGGGGGGTGGTAGTGGTGGTGGAGGTGGAGAATGGTGGGGGGTGATAGTGGTGATGGAGGTGGAGAATGGTGGGGGGTGGTAGTGGTGGTGGAGGTGGAGAATGGTGGGGGGTGGTAGTGGTGACGGAGGTGGAGGTGGAGAATGGTGGGGGGTGATAGTGGTGGTGGAGGTGGAGAATGGTGGGGGGTGATAGTGGTGGTGGAGGTGGAGAATGGTGGGGGGTGGTAGTGGTGGTGGAGGTGGAGAATGGTGGGGGGTGGTAGTGGTGGCGGAGGTGGAGAATGGTGGGGGGTGATAGTGGTGGCGGAGGTGGAGAATGGTGGGGGGTGATAGTGGTGGTGGAGGTGGAGAATGGTGGGGGGTGGTAGTGGTGACGGAGGTGGAGAATGGTGGGGGGTGGTGGTGGAGGTGGAGAATGGTGGGGTGTGGTAGTGGTGGTGGAAGTGGAGAATGGTGGGTGGTGATAGTGGTGACGGAGGTGGAGGTGGAGAATGGTGGGTGGTGGAGGTGATGGTGGTTCCCCATTAGCCAACGCCAATGGCAACAGTCTTACTGGGGTCCGACATATAACGGAAAAGACATTACAGACAAAATACTTTACCATTTACATACATTTAAAAGCATTATCATGTGGTGTGTGTGTGCATCTATCAGTTACACATAATGTACATGTCAGTACATACACACAATATAATCTAATACAATTATTGTTTGGATAAACTTATTTACTATTATGTATTGATTTTTATCTTTAATTTTTTCACTCTTTATGTGATGCGCACTGCAGAGAACAGTGAATGATTGTAATGTTTGTTTATGTGTCAATTAATCACATAAGGAATGGGTTGCCAACTGGTGATTTGACACGAAAATAACATTTAATTTGTGTATAGTGAATAGTGGGGGGTGGTGGTGGTGGTGGTGGAGGTGGAGGTGGAGAATGGTGGATGGTGGTGGTGGAGGTGGAGGTGGAGAATGGTGGATGGTGGTGGTGGAGGTGGTGGTGGAGGTGGAGAATGGTGGGTGGTGGTGGTGGAGGTGGAGGTGGAGAATGGTGGATGGTGGTGGTGGAGGTGGAGAATGGTGGATGGTGGTGGTGGTGGGGAGGGAGGAGGGGTGTAGGGGAGGAGCAACAACTGGAAGGATAGGAGGGATGCAAGAAAGATGCAGATATTTCCATACCTGCTGCTTTAATGGAGGGAGGCGTGACAGATAGATGGACCAGACGAAGAGAGGGAGCAGGGAGAGGGAAATAAAGAGAGAGAATAAAGGAGAGATAGTGGTTCAATGTGACCAATAACATTTTATTTGAATACAATTTCATTTGTGACTGGTCTACTGGTCCTTTTAGCAGCGTACAGTATTGTTCACCAGGCAGTTTGATTCAGTATTGTTCCCCAGGCAGTTTGATTCAGTATTGTTCCCCAGGCAGTTTGATTCAGTATTGTTCCCCAGGCAGTTTGATACATAATTGTTCCCCAGGCAGTTTGATACATAATTGTTACCCAGGCAGTTTGATACAGTATTGTTCCCCAGGCAGTTTGATACAGTATTGTTCCCCAGGCAGTTTGATTCAGTATTGCTCCCCAGGCAGTTTGATTCAGTATTGTTCCCCAGGCAGTTTGATTCAGTATTGTTCCCCAGGCAGTTTGATTCAGTATTGCTCCCCAGGCAGTTTGATTCAGTATTGTTCCCCAGGCAGTTTGATTCAGTATTGCTCCCCAGGCAGTTTGATTCAGTATTGTTCCCCAGGCAGTTTGATTCAGTATTGCTCCCCAGGCAGTTTGATTCAGTATTGTTCCCCAGGCAGTTTGATTCAGTATTGTTCCCCAGGCAGTTTGATTCAGTATTGCTCCCCAGGCAGTTTGATTCAGTATTGTTCCCCAGGCAGTTTGATTCAGTATTGTTACCCAGGCAGTTTGATACAGTATTGTTCCCCAGGCAGTTTGATTCAGTATTGCTCCCCAGGCAGTTTGATTCAGTATTGTTCCCCAGGCAGTTTGATTCAGTATTGTTCCCCAGGCAGTTTGATTCGGGTATTGTTCCCCAGGCAGTTTGATTCAGTATTGTTCCCCAGGCAGTTTGATTCGGGTATTGTTCCCCAGGCAGTTTGATTCAGTATTGTTTCCCAGGCAGTTTGATTCAGTATTGTTCCCCAGGCAGTTTGATACAGTATTGTTCCCCAGGCAGTTTGATTCGGGTATTGTTCCCCAGGCAGTTTGATTCAGTATTGTTTCCCAGGCAGTTCGATTCAGTATTGTTCCCCAGGCAGTTTGATACAGTATTGTTCCCCAGGCAGTTTGATACAAGGTCACTCAGAGGGCTGGGATTTTTAATTAAAGCCCATTCAGTCACACATTAGGATCAGCTGTGGTAGCTTTTATTACTGCCAGAGGGCACAGAGCTTCACATGATATAATCCACTATCGATTCCTCCCTCTGGCATAACTCTCTCTGAGTCGTACTCTGTCTGTCTGTCTGTCTGTCTGTCTCTCTGTCTCTCTCCTCCCTCCCCTTCTCTTTGTCCCTCTTTCTCAATTTTCTTTCTATCTATGTCTCTCACACCAGTGTCAGATCTAGCCTAGTGCTCAGAGCCATAGAGATGACAGATATTTGATATAAAAGCTAAACGGTATCTGCACTTCAAAACTAGGGCCTAATCTGCCATGTCATAGCTCAGTGGAGCCCAGTGTGTGTGTGTGTGTGTGTGTGTGTGTGTATGTGTGTGTGGTGTGTGTCTATTGATCTACTGATAAATAAGACCCATCCAATTCTAACAGCTGAACAGGGAAGCCACATAACATCCTCTGTTGCTTCACTAAAAGCTTCTGATAAACCCCAGGTGGTGAAGGTAGTCAACATTACATGACCTCTTCCACACTGATTCTCAACACGGGGTCCCCACAAGGCTGCGTCCTCAGTCCCCTCCTGTTCTCCCTGATTACCAACAATGGCGAGACGGCCTACAGAGAGGAGGTAGGCACTCTGACGGCGTGGTACCAGTTAAACAACATCTCCCTCAACGTTAGCAAAACAAAGGAGCTGATTGTGGACTTCAGGAGGAAACAGGCTGGGCACGCCCCCATCCTCATCAACAGGGCTGTGATGGAGACAGTCAAAAACGTCAAGATTCTCGGCGTACACATCTCAGAGGAGCATAAATGGTCAAACCACACAGAGACCGTGGTGAAGAAGGCATGAAAGCAACTCTTCAACCTGAGGAGGCCGAATAAATTTGGCCTGTCCCCAAGGGCCCTCACAGTGTTCTACAGGAACAGCATCAAGAGCTCCTAGATATGAACTCAACAAAAAAAGAAATGTCCTCTCACTGTCAGCTGCGTTTCTTTTCAGCAAACTTAACATGTGTAAATATTTGTATGAACATAACAAGATTCAACAACTGACACATAAACTGAACAAGTTCCACAGACATGTGACTAATAGAAATTGAATAATGTGTCCCAAAGGGGGGTCAAAATCAAAAGTAACAGTCAGTATCTGGTGTGGCCACCAGCTGCATTAAGTACTGCAGTGCATCTCCTCCTCATGGACTGCACCAGATTTGCCAGTTTTTACTGTGAGATGTTACCCCACTCTTCCACCAAAGCACCTGCAAGTTCCCGGACATTTCTGGGGGGAATGGCCCTAGCCCTCACCCTCCGATCCAACAGGTCCAAGACGTGCTCAATGGGATTGAGATCCGGGCTCTTCGCCGGCCATGGCAGAACACTGACATTCCTGTCTTGCAGGAAATCCCGCACAGAACGAGCAGTATGGCTGGTGGCATTGTCATGCTGGAGGGTCATGTCAGGATGAGCCTGCAGGAAGGGTACCACATGAGGGAGGAGGATGTCTTCCCTGTAACGCACAGCGTTGAGGTTTCCTGCAATGACAACAAGCTCAGTCCGATGATGCTGTGACACAACGCCCCCAGACTATGAAGGACCCTCCACCTCCAAATCGATCCCGCTCCAGAGTACAGGCCTCGGTGTAACGCTCATTCCTTCGACGATAAACGCAATTCCGACCATCACCCCTGTTGAGACAAAACCACGACCCGTCAGTGAAGAGCACTTTTTGCCAGTCATGTCTGGTCCAGCGACGGTGGGTTTGTGCCCATTTTTACATTTACATTTTAGTCATTTAGCAGACGATCTTATCCAGAGCGACTTACAGTTAGTGAATACATATTATTTTATACTGGCCCCACGTGGGAATCGAACCCACAACCCTGGCGTTGCAAACGCCATGCTCTATCAACTGAGCTACATCCCTGCCGGCCATTCCCTCCCCTACCCTGGACGACACTGGGCCAATTGTGCGCCGCCCATCAGTCTCCCGGTCGTGGCCGGCTGTGACAGAGCCTGGATTCGAACCAGGATCTCTAGTGGCACAGTTAGCACTGTGATGCAGTGCCTTAGACCACTGCGCCATAGGCGACGTTGTTGCCGGTGATGTCTGGTGAGGACCTGCCTTACAACAGGCCTACAAGCCCTCAGTCCAGCCTCTCTCAGCCTATTGCGAACAGTCTGAGGACTGATGGAGGGATTGTGCGTTCCTGGTGTAACTCGGGCAGTTGTTGTAGCCATCCTGTACCTGTCCCGCAGTTGTGATGTTCAGATGTACCGATCCTGTGCAGGTGCTGTTACACGTGGTCTGCCACTGCGAGGACGATCAGCTGTCTGTCCTGTCTCCCTGTAGCGCTGTCTTAGGCGTCTCACAGTACGGACATTGCAATTTATTGCCCTGGCCACATCTGCAGTCCTCATGCCTCCTTGCAGCATGCCTAAGGCACATTCACGCAGATGAGCAGGGACCCTGGGCATCTTTCTTTTGGTGTTTTTCAGAGTCAGTAGAAAGGCCTCTTTAGTGTCCTAAGTTTTCATAACTGTGACCTTAATTGCCTACCGTCTGTAAGCTGTTAGTGTCTTAACGACCGTTCCACAGGTGCATGTTCATTAATTGTTTATGGCTCATTGAACAAGCATGGGAAACAGTGTTTAAACCCTTTACAATATAGATCTGTGAAGTTATTTGGATTTTTACTAAATATCTTTGAAAGACAGGGTCCTGAAAAAGGGGCGTTTCTTTTTTTGCTGAGTTTATGTGTGTGTTCCATCATTCTGATCTGTGAAATGTGTCAGTACATTTGGCCTCAAGGCAACTACAGTGGGGAGAACAAGTATTTGATACACTGCCGATTTTGCAGGTTTTTCTACTTACAAAGCATGTAGAGGTCTGTAATTTTTTATCATAGGTACACTTTAACTGTGAGAGACGGAATCTAAAACAACAATCCAGAAAATCAGATTGTATGATTTTTAAGTAATTAATTTGCATTTTATTGCATGACATAAGTATTTGATACATCAGAAAAGCAGAACTTAATATTTGGTACAGAAACCTTTGTTTGCAATTACAGAGATCATACGTTTCCTGTAGGTCTTGACCAGGTTTGCACACACTGCAGCAGGGATTTTGGCCCACTCCTCCATACAGACCTTCTCCAGATCCTTCAGGTTTTGGGGCTGTTGCTGGCAATACGGACTTTCAGCTCCCTCCAAATATTTTCTGTTGGGTTCAGGTCTGGAGACTGGCTAGGCAACTCCAGGACCTTGAGATGCTTCTTACGGAGCCACTCCTTAGTTGCCCTGGCTGTGTGTTTCGGGTCATTGTCATGCTGGAAGACCCAGCCACGACCCATCTTCAATGCTCTTACTGAGGGAAGGAGGTTGTTGGCCAAGATCTCGCGATACATGGCCCCATCCATCCTCCCCTCAATACGGTGCAGCCGTCCTGTCCCCTTTGCAGAAAAGCATCCCCAAAGAATGATGTTTCCACCTCCATGCTTCACGGTTGGGATGGTGTTCTTGGGGTTGTACTCATCCTTCTCCTTCTTCCAAACACGGCGAGTGGAGTTGAGACCAAAAAGCTCAATTTTTGTCTCATCAGACCACATGACCTTCTCCCATTCCTCCTCTGGATCATCCAGATGGTCATTAGCAAACTTCAGACGGGCCTGGACATGCGCTGGCTTGAGCAGGGGGACCTTGCGTGCGCTGCAGGATTTTAATCCATGACGGCGTAGTGTGTTACTAATGGTTTTATTTGAGACTGTGGTCCCAGCTCTCTTCAGGTCATTGACCAGGTCCTGCCGTGTAGTTCTGGGCTGATCCCTCACCTCCCTCCTGATCATTGATGCCCCACAAGGTGCGATCTTGCATGGAGCCCCAGACCGAGGGTGATTGACCGTCATCTTGAACTTCTTCCATTTTCTAATAATTGCGCCAACAGTTGTTGCCTTCTCACCAAGCTGCTTGCCTATTGTCCTGTAGCCCATCCCAGCCTTGTGCAGGTCTACAATTTTATCCCTGATGTCCTTACACAGTTCTCTGGTCTTGGCAGTTGGTTCCATATAATGAAATAATTACCTCAACCACTTTAATTACATAAGACTCTCACATTAATTGGTAAGCAAATGGTGACAATCTCATTACCTGGAATGACATTCACTGTCATGGGTGGCCACAAATAACAAACTGAAAGCTACGCCCCCAATAGGCCACACCTACAGCTGTTCTGAATAGGTTGAACAAACCAGCATGATTTTTTATCATACCAATCAGAAAAAGCACTTCAGATGAACAACAGTGCCGTCCCAGTTTTACAGTGTGTAGCTAGCAGCCTCATTCACGCTGCAGATACAGTTAGACACTCAGGCAGTTAAAGACTAGCACTGAATACAGCGTCAACGTCATGGGCAATAAGGACCTCTTATGGGCAATGATAAGCAGTTATAGTCCAGTTATAAATATGCTATAAGCATTTATATGTATAGTGTAGGCCAGGGGTATTCAACTCTGACCCTACGAGGTCCGGACTGCTGCTGGTTTTCTGTTCTACCTGACCATTAGTTGCACCAACCTGGTGTCCCAGGTCTAAATCAGTCCATGGTTAGAAGAATGAAAAAATGCAGTGGAACTGGCTTCCAGGTCCAGATTTGAATTGGAGGGGTCTAGGCAGTAGTAAGAGTAAGCAGCAGTGCAGTTATATGATGTTGTGTGCAGTAACAGTGATGGTAATGTACACTGAGTATACAAAACATTAAGAACACCTGCTCTTTCCATGACATCGACTGACCAGGTGAATCCAGGTGAAAGCTGGACATGGATTGTGCATCAGTGCCATTCAGAGGGTGAATGGGAAAGACAAAAAATGTAAGTGCCTTTGAACGGGGTATTGTAGTAGGTGCCAGGCGCACTGGTTTGTGTCAAGAACTGCAACGCTGCTGTGTTTTTCACACGCTCAACAGTTTCCTGTGTGTTTCAAGAATGGTCCCCCACCAAAAGGACATCCAGCCATATTGACACAACTGTGGGAACACCTTGTATCCATGCCCCGATAAATTGAGGCTGTTCTGAGGGCAAAATGGGAAGGTGCTCTTAATATATTAGGAAGGTGTTCTTAATATATTAGGAAGGTGTTCTTAATATATTAGGAAGGTGTTCTTAATATATTAGGAAGGTGTTCTTAATATATTAGGAAGGTGTTCTTAACTGCAAAGATATGCAGTGACAGGTAACAGTTATGAGAGACTTAGTAGTATGTAGTGACGGGCAGTAAAAAGGAAAATCAGAAGGTTGTGGAGTCTACAGTCTACAGTCTACATTCTACAGTCTACCGTCTACCGTCTACCGTCTACCGTCTACAGTCTACAGTTTACAGTTTACAGTCTACATTCTACAGTCTACCGTCTACCGTCTACAGTCTAACGTCTACAGTCTACAGTCTACATTCTACAGTCTACAGTCTACAGTCTACAGTCTACAGTCTACAGTCTACAGTATACAGTCTACAGTCTGCAGTCTACATTCTACAGTTTACAGTCTACAGTCTACAGTCTACATTCTACAGTCTACAGTCTACAGTCTACAGTTTACAGTTTACAGTCTACAGTCTACAGTCTACATTTTACAGTCTACAGTCTACAGTCGACGATCTACAGTCTACATTCAACAGTCTACATTCTACAGTCGACAGTCGACATTCTACAGTCAACAGCCGACAGTCAACAGTCGACAATCTACAGTCTACAGTCAACAGTCTACAGTCTACATTCGACAGTGTACAGTCTACAGTATAGTGATGGTAATGTCGGAAGGTTGTGGAGTTTACAGTCTACAGCACTTGTACTTGATTGATGAATTAAGGTCTCTAATTAGTAAGGACCTCCCCTCACCTGGTTGCCTAGGTCTTAATTGAAAGGATAAACCTAAAACCAGCAGACACTTAAAACCAGCAGACACCCCTGGTCTACAGTATAGTGATGGTAATACCAGAAGTTAATAGTAGGTCTACTTACTCTGCAGTTACCCAGCTCCTCTGCAGACAGAATGATGGTGCCACATTTCTTCCCAGCTATCCCTCTGTAGAAAACAGAGAAAGAAGACAGAGGACAACATGTGGTTAAGTTTAGCCAGGGGCAGGTGTAGCATCTGTACAACAGAGATGCCGAGTTCCAGTCATCCAGGACCAGAGTGTCAGGATGTGTTGGCGCTCAGTTGATCAGGAAGGGAGAGGGAACACACCTAGTTTTCCAGATCAGAATGAGACACATTGTTCTGATTGCATGTAACAGAAACGGCATGCAACTCTCTGTCACTGTCCATGCTGCTGAACCCAACCAGAGCCCAGGGTTGGCAGTTGCTGTCCATGGTTCTAAACCCAACCAGAGCACAGGGTTGGCAGTTGCTGTCCATGGTTCTGAACCCAACCAGAGCACAGGGTTGGCAGTTGCTGTCCATGGTGATGAACCCAACCAGAGTACAGGGTTGACAGTTGCAGTCCATTGTGATGAACCCAACCAGAGCACACGGTTCGCAGTTGCTGTCCATGGTGCTGAATATACATATCGCTCCCATATACTTCTCCAACTCTCTTTCTCCCTTCTCCCATCTCTCCACCTCTCGTTTTAGACACCATCTGGCACACTTCAGCAAAGCCTACTCCTGTTCTTTCCCTATTTTTAGGAGACATAATAACTGGACAGATTCATGTTGTGTCTTATAATCCTTATGATTAGTTTTATTCTAGTGCTCTCCAACAAGCATGTTATGAGTGTCATGATTTGTGTTTTTACAGTTTTACAGCTTAGTAAACATCGTAGACCACCAGACAAAAGCTAGAGAGAGAGAGAGAGAGAAAGAGAGAGAGAGAGAGAGAGAGAGAGAGAGAGAGAGAGAGAGAGAGAGAGAGAGAGAGAGAGAGAGAGAGAGAGAGAGAGAGATAGAAAGAGAGAGAGAGAGAGAGAGAGAGAGAGAGAGAGAGAGAGAGAGAGAGAGAGAGAGAGAGAGAGAGAGAGAGAGAGAGAGAGAGAGAGAGAGAGAGAGAGAGAGAGAGAGAGAGAGAGAGAGAGAGAGAGAGAGAGAGAGAGAGAGAATCCACAGAGGTCCCTATTACAACATCAAACAAAGCAACAGTCCTAGAGAGTGGAACCATTTAGGA
>NW_028160169.1:0-1000 GCF_964263955.1 Coregonus lavaretus
CAGAAATTCTTCGGTTGTGCAAACCCCCTGTTTCATCAGCTGTCCAGGTGGCTCGTCTCAGACCATCCCACAGGTGAAGAAGCCGGATGTGGAGTTCCTGAGCTGGCGTGGTTACACGTGGCCTGCGGTTGTGAGGCCGGTTGGACGTACTGACAAATTCTCTAAAACGACATTGCTTATGGTAGAGAAATTAACATTAAATTCTCTGGCAACAGTTCTGGTGGAGAATCCTGATGTCAGCATGCCAACTGCACGCTCCCTCAAAACGAAATACATGTTGTTTTTAAACTCTCTAAAGAATGTTTCAGATGAATTACATGTTCACTCATAAGTTCTCCAATCAAACGTGTTCCTGCATATAAATACAGGCATTTGGATTGATATGGATTTGACGTTTAAAAAACATATAGATCAAATCAAATTCAAATAAAATAAAATGTATTTATAAAATGGTGACTAGGAAAAACTTCCTAGAAAGGCAGGAACCTAGGAAGAAACCTAGAGAAGAACCAGGCTCTGAGGGTTGGCCAGTCCTCTTCTGGCTGTCAGTACCTCTGGAGTAAATGTCAGTTGGCTTTTCATAGCCGAGCATTCAGAGGTCGAGATAGTAGGTGCGGTAGAGAGAGAGAGAGAGTGAGGGAGAGAGAGAGTCGAAAACAGCAGGTCCAGGACAAGGTAGCACGTCCGGTGAACAGGTCAGGGTTCCATAGCCGCAGGCAGAACAGTTGAAACTGGAGCAGCAGCACGACCAGGTGGACTGGGGACAGCCAGGAGTCATCAGGCCAGGTAGTCCTGAGGCATGGTCCTAGGGCTCAGGTTCTCCGGGAGGGGAGGGAGAGAGGGAGAGAGAGAGAATTAGAGGGAGCATACTTAAATTCACACAGGACACCAGATAAGACAGGAGAATAACACCAGACATAACAGACTGACCCTAGACCCCCGGCACATAGACTATTTGTATTTGTATTTATATTTATTATGGATCCCCATTAGCTGCTGC
>NW_028160168.1:2500-35000 GCF_964263955.1 Coregonus lavaretus
TGGGAATCGCTTCCTTTTAGGTGGTTGTAGAAATTAACCTCTCTTTTCTGGCTTTTGATAATCAGCGGGATCGGCCTAATTATGCTCTGCATGCATTATTTGCTGTTTTATGTTGTACACTGAGGATATCTTTGCAGAATTCTGCATTCAGACTCAATTTGAGGTTTGTCCCATTTTGTGAATTCTTGGTTGGTGAGCGGACACCCGTTCTCACAACCATAAAGGGCAATGATTCAAGTATTTTATGTTCATTTTGATGGCATAGAAGGCCCTTCTTGCCTTGTCTCTCAGATCGTTCACAGGTTTGTGGAAGTTACCTGCGGCTCTAATGTTTAGGCTGAGGTATGTATAGTTTTTTGTGTGCTCTAGGGCAACGGTGTCTAGATGGAATTTGTATTCATGGTCCTGGCAACTGGACCTTTTTTGGAACACAATTATTTTAGTCTCACTGAGATTTACTGTCAGGGCCCAGGTCTGACAGAATCTGTGCAGAAGATCTAGGTGCTGCTGTAGGCTCTGCTTGGTTGGGGACAGAAGCACCAGATCATCAGCAAACAGTAGACATTTGACTTCAGATTCTAGTAGGGTGAGGCCTGGTGCTGCAGACTGTTCTAGTGCCCTCGCCAATTCGTTGATAAATATGTTGAAGAGGGTGGGGCTTAACCTGGGGACTTAACCTGCATCCTTGTCTCACCCCACGGCCCTGTGGAAAGAAATGTGTGTGTTTTATGCCAATTTTAACCACACACTTGTTGTTTGTGTACATTGATTTTATAATGTCGTATGTTTTTCCCCCAACACTACTTTCCATCAATTTGTATAGCAGACCCTCATGCCATATTGAGTCAAAAGCTTTTCGAAATCAACAAAGTATGAGAAGACTTTGCCTTTGTTTTGGTTTGTTTGTTTGTCAATTCAGGTGTGCAGGGTGAATTCGTGGTCTGTCTTATGGTAATTTGGTAAAAAGCCGATTTGACATTTGCTCAGTACATTGTTTTCACTGAGGAAATGTACTAGTCTGCTGTTAATGATAATGCAGAGGATTTTCCCAAGGTTGCTGTTGACGCATATCCAACGGTAGTTATTGGGGTCAAATTTGTCTCCACTTTGTGGATTGGGGTGATCAGTCCTTGGTTCCAAATATTGGGGAAGATGCCAGAGCTGAGGATGATGTTAAAGAGTTTAAGTATATGTGCTCTGTATATTTTATCATTTCATTTAGGATACCATCAAAACAACAGGCCATTTTGGGTTATAGGGTTTGCATTTTGTCCTGTAGTTCATTCAATGTAATTGGAGAATCCACTGGGTTGTTGTAGTCTTTAATAGTTGAGTCTAAGATTTGTATTTGATCATGTATATGTTTTTGCTGTTTGTTCTTTGTTATAGAGCCAAAAAGATTGGAGAAGTAGTTTATCCATACATCTCCGTTTTGGATAGATAACTCTGCATGTTGTTGTTTGTTTAGTGTTTTCCAATTTTCCCAGAAGTGGTTAGAGTCTATGGATTCTTTAATTACATTGAGCTGATTTCTGACGTGCTGTTCCTTCTTTTTCCGTAGTGTATTTCTGTATTGTTTTAGTGATTCACCATAGTGAAGGCGTAGGCTCAGGTTTTCTGGGTCTCTATGTTTTTGGTTGGATAAGTTTCTCAATTTCTTTGTTAGGTTTTTGCATTCTTCATCAAACCATTTGTCACTGTTGTTAATTTTCGTAGGTTGTCTGGTTGTACCTGGCGACGACTAGCTCTTAGGAAACTTTGCAGTATTTTGTTTTTTTATGTATTATTTTGTACATTTGCTCAGAATGTGTTTGTATCATTACATACAGCCGGGGAGAACTATTGGAGATATCAGAGTGGCAGTAACTCACCAGCATTACGACCAGGAATTAGACTTTCCCGAAGCATATCCTTTGTTTGCTCTCCCCATGGCAACTGAATTGATCCCTTGGCTGACCCAAAACGTCGCCGGTGGAGGAGAGGCACTCGGAGTGGCCTGCTGGTTCGACTTAGGAGGCATGCACACCACCCAACGCTTCCAAGTATACTACTCGCTAATGTTCAGTCTCTGGTTAACAAGTTCGACGAGCTCCGGGCAAGGATTTCTTTCCAGAGGGACATCAACGCATGTAACATACTTTGTTTCACAGAAACATGGCTCTCTTGGGATATTCTATCGAAATCGGTCAGGCCAGATGGGTTCTCAGTTCATCGCGCAGACAGGAGTAAATAGCTCTCCGGGAAGCAGAAGGGCAGAGGTGTGTGTTTCATGATTAACGACTCATGGTATAATTGTAGTAACATACAGGAACTCGAGTCCTTTTGTTCACCCGACCTAGAATACCTCACAATCAAATTCCGACCGTATTATCTCCCAAGTGAATTTTATTCGGTTATAGTCACGGCTGTGTATACCCCCCTCAAGCCGATACCACGACGGCCCTCAAAGAACTTCACTGGACTTTATGCAAACTGGAAACCACATATCCTGAGGCTGCATTTATTGTAGCTGGGTATTTTAACAAAGCAAATTTGAGGACTATGCTGCCGAAGTTCTATCAACATATCGACTGTTGTACATTTACATTTTACATTTACGTCATTTAGCAGACGCTCTAATCCAGAGCGACTTACAAATTGGTGCATTCACCTCATAGCCAGTGGGATAACCACTTTACAATATGTTCTTTTTTATTTTATATATACACTGCTCAAAAAAATAAAGGGAACACTTAAACAACACAATGTAACTCCAAGTCAATCAAACTTCTGTGAAATCAAACTGTCCACTTAGGAAGCAACACTGATTGTCAATAAATGTCACATGCTGTTGTGCAAATGGAATAGACAACAGGTGGAAATTATAGGCAATTAGCAAGACACCCCCAATAAAGAAGTGGTTCTGCAGGTGGTGACCACAAACCACTTCTCAGTTCCTATGCTTCCTGGCTGATGTTTTGGTCACTTTTGAATGCTGGCGGTGCTTTCACTCTAGTGGTAGCATGAGACAGAGTCTACAACCCACACAAGTGGCTCAGGTAGTGCAGCTCATCCAGGATGGCACATCAATGCGAGCTGTGGCAAGAAGGTTTGCTGTGTCTGTCAGCGTAGTGTCCAGAGCATGGAGGCGCTACCAGGAGACAGGCCAGTACATCAGGAGACGTGGAGGAGGCCGTAGGAGGGCAACAACCCAGCAGCAGGACTGCTACCTCCGCCTTTGTGCAAGGAGGAGCAGGAGGAGAACTGCCAGAGCCCTGTAAAATGACCTCCAGCAGGCCACAAATGTGCATGTGTCTGCTCAAACGGTCAGAAACAGACTCCATGAGGGTGGTATGAGGGCCCGACGTCCACAGGTGGGGGTTGTGCTTACAGCCCAACACCGTGCAGGACGTTTGGCATTTGCCAGAGAACACCACGATTGGCAAATTCGCCACTGGCGCCCTGTGCTCTTCACAGATGAAAGCAGGTTCACACTGAGCACATGTGACAGACGTGACAGAGTCTGGAGACGCCGTGGAGAACGTTCTGCTGCCTGCAACATCCTCCAGCATGACCGGTTTGGCGGTGGGTCAGTCATGGTGTGGGGTGGCATTTCTTTGGGGGGCCACACAGCCCTCCATGTGCTCGCCAGATGTAGCCTGACTGCCATTAGGTACCGAGATGACATCCTCAGACCCCTTGTGAGACCATATGCTGGTGCGGTTGGCCCTGGGTTCCTCCTAATGCAAGACAATGCTAGACCTCATGTGGCTGGAGTCTGTCAGCAGTTCCTGCAAGAGGAAGGCATTGATGCTATGGACTGGCCCGCCCGTTCCCCAGACCTGAATCCAATTGAGCACATCTGGGACATCATGTCTCGCTCCATCCACCAACGCCACGTTGCACCACAGACTGTCCAGGAGTTGGCGGATGCTTTAGTCCAGGTCTGGGAGGAGATCCCTCAGGAGACCATCTGCCACCTCATCAGGAGCATGCCCAGGCGTTGTAGGGATGTCATACAGGCACGTGGAGGCCACACACACTACTGAGCCTCATTTTGACTTGTCTTAAGGACATTACATCAAAGTTGGATCAGCCTGTAGTGTGGTTTTCCACTTTAATTTTGAGGGTGACTCCAAATCCAGACCTCCATGGGTTGATACATTTGATTTCCATTGATAATTTTTGTGTGATTTTGTTGTCAGCACATTCAACTACGTAAAGAAAAAAGTATTTAATAAGATTATTTCATTCATTCAGATCTAGGATGTGTTGTTTAAGTGTTCCCTTTATTTTTTTGAGCAGTGTATATATATTTTTTCTTATAAATGTATGACTTTTTTTTAGTTCCATTTATTTATTTTTTGTTTTTGGTTGTTTAATTTAATTATTTTTTTCTCTTTTGTTTTTTACTTTTTATTTTTCTATTTTTATTATCCAGAGCGACTTACAAATTGGTGCATTCACCTCATAGCCAGTAGGATAACCACTTTACAATAAATGTATGCACTCACTAACTGTAAGTCGCTCTGGATAAGAGCGTCTGCTAAATGAGTAAAATGTAAATGTAAATATGTTATATTTTTGTATTTTATTTTATTATTTTTAAATATTATTTTATTTTTATTTTGCTTCATATTTTTCATATTTTTGTTGTTTTTAATTTATTTCCTTTTTTTCCTTTTTTTAAATTTAAATTTTAAATTTTTATTATTATTTATTTTAAATATTTAATTTTTATTTTATCTCTTCATTTGTTTATTTAATTTTTTATTATTTTATTATTTTTATTTTTATTTTTTTATTTCTTTGGGGTGGGGTAAGGGGGGGTGGAAGGATTACTTTATCCTATCCCTGGCGCTGCTAAAATCCTTGACCATTGCTATTCGAATTTCCGGGATGGTTATAAGGCCCTCCCCCGCCCTCCTTTCGGCAAATCTGACCATGACTCCATTTTGCTCCTCCCTTCCTATAGGCAGGAACTCAAACAGGAAATACCTGTGCTAAGGACTATTCAACGCTGGTCTGACCAATCAGAATCCACGCTTCAAGATTGTTTTGATCATGCGGACTGGGATATGTTCTGGGTAGCTTGCAAAAATAATCTAGACGAATACACTGAAACGGTGACTGAGTTTATCAGGAAGTGTATAGGTGATGTTGTGCCCACTGTGACTATTTAAACCTACCCTAACTAGAAACCGTGGATAGATGGCAGCAAACTGAAAGCGCGAACCACTGCATTTAACCATGGCAAGGTGAATGGGAATATTGCAGAATACAAACTGTGTAGCTACTCACTCCGCCAGGCAATGAAACGGACAAAACATCAGTATAGAGACAAAGTGGAGTCACAATTCAATGGCTCATACACGAGACGTATGTGGCATGGTCTACAGACAATCACAGACTACAAAAGGAAAACCAGCCATGTCGCCGACACCGACGTCTCGCTTCCAGACAAGCGAAACACCTTCTTTGCCCGCTTTGAGGATAACACAGTTCCACTGACGAGGCCCACTACCAAGGACTATGGCCTCTCCTTCTCTGTGGCTGACGGTATTAAGACATTTAAGCATGTTAACCCCCCCAAGGCTGCCAGCCCAGACGGCATCCCTAGCCGCGTCCTCAGAGCATGCGCAGACCTGCTGGCTGGTGTGTTTACGGACATATTCAATCTCTCCCTTTCCCAGTCTGCTGTTCCCACATGCTTCAAGATGGCCAACATTGTTCCTGTACCCAAGAAAGCTGCCCCCAGGTGATGAAGGTAGGAAACAACATCTCCACTTCGCTGATCCTCAACACTGGGGCCCCACAAGGGTGCGTGCTCAGCCCCCTCCTGTACTCCCTGTTCACCCATGACTGCGTGGCCATGCACGCCTCCAACTCAATCATCAAGTTTGCAGATGACACAACAGTAGTAGGCTTGATTACCAACAATGATGATATCGCCTACAGGGAGGAGGTGAGGGCTCTGGGAGTGTGGTGCCAGGAAAATAACCTCTCACTCAACATCAACAAAACAAAGGAGATGATTGTGGACTTCAGGAAACAGCAGAGGGTGCACCTCCCTATCCACATCGACGGGACCGCAGTGGAGAAGGTGGAAAGCTTCAAGTTCCTTGGCGTACACATCACTGACAAACTGAAATGGTCCACTCACGCAGACAGTGTGGTGAAGAAGGCGCAACAGAGCCTCTTCAACCTCAGGAGCCTGAAGAAATTTGGCTTAGCACCTAAATCCCTCACAAACTTTTACAGATGCACAATTGAGAGCATCCTGTCAGGCTGTATCACCGCCTGGTACGGCAACTGCACCGCCCGCAACCGCAGGGCTCTCCAGATGGTGGTGCAGTGTGCCGAACGCATTACCGGGGGCAAACTACCCGCCCAAGACACATACAGCACCCGATGTCACAGGAAGGCCAAAAATATAATCAAGGACATCAACCACCCGAGCCACTGCCTGCTCACCCCGCTATCATCCAGAAGGCGAGGTCAGTACAGGTGCATCAAAGCTGGGACAGAGAGACTGAAAAACAGCTTCTATCTCAAGGCCATCAGACTGTTAAATAGCCATCACTAGCACATTAGAGGCTGCTGCTGCCTATTTGAAATCACTGGCCACTTTAAGAAATGGAACACTAGTCACTTTAATAATGTTTACATATCTTGCACTACTCATCTCATATGTATATACTGCATTCTATTCTATAATATGCTACTGTATCTTAGTCCATGCCGCTCTGTCATTGCTTGTCCATATATGTATATATTCTGAAATTCCATTCCTTACATATTGGGTATATGTTGTGAAATTGTTAGATTTTACTTGTTAGATATTACTGCACTGTCGAAGCTAGAAGCACAAGCATTTCGCCACACCCGCTGTAACATCTGCTAACACACGTGTATGTGACAAATACGATTTGATTTGATTTGATTTTAAATAAAATTGGATAGGGAAGCTGAGAGGTCAGATATATACTGTTTAGGTTTTTTTACTGCCAAGTTTACACCTTCACTAGTACAGTGAAACGTTTTGTCCAGGAAATTCAGTCTAAAAGGGATTGACTTTATTGTTGCCTAATTGTTTTTTGGTAGGTTTCTACACTACTTTCCTTCCATCTATAGCATTTCTTAATATTATGCAGTTGGCCTTTGGCTTTGATGCCTCATGGTTGAGTATTGCTCTGTTCAAGTAGACTGTGATTTTGCTGTGATTTGATAGGGGTGTGAATTGGCTGACTGTGAAAGCTCTGAGATACTCTAGGTTGAGGTCAGTGATAAAGTAGTCTACAGTACTACTGCCAAAAGATGAGCTATAGGTGTACCTACCATAGGAGTCCCCTCGAAGCCTACCATTGACTATGTACAGAGCCAGCGTGCGACAGAGCTGTGACCCATTTTTGTAGGTTATTTTGTCATAGTTGTGTCTAGGGGGGCATATTTGGGAGGGAATTCTGTCATCTTCAGGTAGGTGTTTGTCCCCCTGTGTGCTAAGAGGGTCAGGTTCTTGTCCACTTCTAGCATTTATGTCGCCACAGACTAGTACATGTCCCTGGGCTTGGAAATGGTTGATCTCCCCCTCTAGGATGGAGAAGCTGTCATCTGTAAAGTATGGGGATTCTAGAGGGGGGATATATGTAGCACACATGAGGACATTTTTCTCTGTTGAGATAATTTCCTTATTAAATTCTAGCCAGACGTAACATTTTCCTGTTTTGACTAATTTAATAGAGTGGGTTAGGTCTGCTCTATACCAAATTAGCATACCCCCTGAGTCTCTTCCCTGTTTCACACCTGAGTATGTCTGTCTCTTTCTCTCTCTCGCTCTCTTTCTCTCTGTCTCTCTGTCTCTCTCTCTCTCTCCACTCCAAGTATCTGTGAATGATGTGAATGTATTTGTGTTTTACCTGTAATCTCTCCTCTTGTATTACTTTTCCTGAGTGGATCGTATCTCCTCTGATCTCGTTCTGGTCTCCATCTGATCTCCCTCTGATCTCCCTCTGATCTCCCTCTGTTCTCCCTCTGATCTCCCTCTGATTCCCCTCTGATCTCCCTCTGATCACCCTCTGATCTCCCTCTGATCTCCCTCTGTTCTCCATCTGATCTCCCTCTGTCCTCCCTTTGGTCTCCCTCTGATCTCCCTCTGATTCCCCTCTGATCTCCCTCTGTTCTCCCTTTGATCTCTCTCTGATCTTCCTATGATCTCCCTCTGATCTCCCTCCCCTCTGATCTCCCTCTGATCTCCCTATGTTCTCCCTCTGTCCTCCCTCTGCTCGCCCTCTGATCTCCCTCTGCTCGCCCTCTGATCTCCCTCTGATTCCCCTCTGATTCCCCTCTGATCTCCCTATGTTCTCCCTCTGATATCCCTCTGATCTCCCTGCGTTCTATATTTCTGTTTTCATACCAGCTGTCCCTCTCTTTTCATCATAACAGTGACCACCTGTGCTGTCTGTCACCTTCAGACATACAGTAGACAGAACATGCAGTCTGCTTATGACTCAGAGCACAGAGACTGGTCAGTGTGTGTGTGTGTGTGTGTGTGTGTGTGTGTGTGTGTGCGTGTGTGTGTGTGTATGTGTGTGTGTGCATGTGTATGTGTACGTGTGTGTGTGTTTGCATGCAATGAGTCATTCTAACAAGCCTGCTATAACTCAGTTGGAGTTTTTCCAGGATTTCAAGTTTGAACCAGTTGGAAAGTCCCCTTCACTTAGTTAAACAAGAAAAGTATTTGCATTAACGGCATATACACACACACACACAAACACACACACACACACGCACACAAACACTTAAAGGCCCCATTGTGCATGAACTTAAGTCAAATTGTCTGTGCCATTCCTCTGCAGTTAGGACGAAAGGGAAGCCTCTAACTGTCCATGGAAATCATGCGGTTGAGCACCGACGCCTGCATAGAGATGACTGTTGTTAACTGATTCGCTGTGTAGGCTACTCATGGAGAATAACAGCAAAGTAAATCCACTGCATAGTATGATTGAGTCCCAAATGGCACCCTATTCCCAATGTAGTGCACTACTTTTGACCAGAACCCATATGGAATAGGGTGCCATTTGGCACAAACCCTAGGACTCTAGTTCAGTAGGAGTCATTCATAAAGCTTATTATTGTCTGTGTGAATGCCCAAAGTCTTGAACCGATACAACACATCTGCAAGGTAGAACAAAACAATCAACACATGCTCTGTACACTTCCTATCACCCTGAACAGGCGACGTAAAAGGCATGAGACATAGAGTCCCCAATGGCAACCTATTCCTAACATTCCCTATGGGCCGTGATCAGAAGTTGTGCACTATATGGGGGAAAGGGTGTCATTTGGGACGCAGCCAGAATCTGTTATTTGTCAAACAGGTTTCAGAACCCAGGTGGTCATTTTACCAGGTGCTGTAAATGTTGTTGAATAACCCACAATAAAACTTGATGAATAACCCACCATGAGGCTTGATGAATAACCCACCATAAAGCTTGATGAATAACCCACCGTAAAGCTTGATGAATAACCCACCGTAAAGCTTGATGAATAACCCACAGTAAAGCTTGATGAATAACCCACCATAAAGCTTGTTGAATAACCCACCATAAAGCTTGTTGAATAACCCACCATGAAGCTTGATGAATAACCCACCATAAAGCTTGATGAATAACCCACCATAAAGCTTGTTGAATAACCCACCATGAAGCTTGATGAATAACCCACAGTAAAGCTTGATGAATAACCAACCATAAAGCTTGATGAATAACCCACCATGAAGCTTGATGAATAACCCACCATAAAGCTTGATGAATAACCCACCGTAAAGCTTGATGAATAACCCACCGTAAAGCTTGATGAATAACCCACCATGAAGCTTGATGAATAACCCACCATAAAGCTTGATGAATAACCCACCGTAAAGCTTGATGAATAACCCACCGTAAAGCTTGATGAATAACCCACAGTAAAGCTTGATGAATAACCCACCATAAAGCTTGTTGAATAACCCACCATAAAGCTTGTTGAATAACCCACCATGAAGCTTGATGAATAACCCACCATAAAGCTTGATGAATAACCCACCATTAAGCTTGTTGAATAACCCACCATAAAGCTTGATGAATAACCCACCATGAAGCTTGATAAATAACCCACCAAAAAGATTGATGAATAACCCACCAAAAAGCTTGTTGAATAACTCACCATAAAGCTTGATGAATAACCCACCATTAAGCTTGTTGAATAACCCACCATAAAGCTTGATGAATAACCCACCATGAAGCTTGATAAATAACCCACCAAAAAGATTGTTGAATAACCCACCATGAAGCTTGTTGAATAACCCACCAAAAAGCTTGTTGAATAACCCACCAAAAAGCTTGTTGAATAACCCACCAAAAAGCTTGTTGAATAACTCACCATAAAGCTTGATGAATAACCCACCATTAAGCTTGTTGAATAACCCACCATAAAGCTTGATGAATAACCCACCATGAAGCTTGATAAATAACCCACCAAAAAGATTGATGAATAACCCACCGTAAAGCTTGTTGAATAACCCACCGTAAAGCTTGATGAATAACCCACATTAAAGCTTGATGAATAACCCACCACAAAGCTTGATGAATAACCAACCATAAAGCTTGTTGAATAACCCACCGTAAAGCTTGATGAATAACCCACCATAAAGTTTGATGAATAACCCACTGTAAAGCTTGATGAATAACCCACCATAAAGCTTGATGAATAACCCACCATAAAGCTTGATGAATAACCCACCGTAAAGCTTGATGAATAACCCACCGTAAAGCTTGATGAATAACCCACAGTAAAGCTTGATGAATAACCCACCATAAAGCTTGTTGAATAACCCACCATAAAGCTTGATGAATAACCCACCATGAAGCTTGATAAATAACCCACCAAAAAGATTGTTGAATAACCCACCATGAAGCTTGATGAATAACCCACCAAAAAGCTTGTTGAATAACCCACCATAAAGCTTGTTGAATAACCCACCAAAAAGCTTGTTGAATAACCCACCATAAAGCTTGATGAATAACCCACCAAAAAGCTTGTTGAATAACCCACCATAAAGCTTGTTGAATAACCCACCATAAAGCTTGTTGAATAACCCATCATAAAGCTTGTTGAATAACCCACAGTAAAGCTTGATGAATAACCCACCATAAAGCTTGATGAATAACCCACCATAAAGCTTGATGAATAACCCACCAAAAAGCTTGATGAATAACCCACAGTAAAGCTTGATGAATAACCCACAGTAAAGCTTGATGAATAACCCACCATAAAGCTTGATGAATAACCCACAGTAAAGCTTGATGAATAACCCACCATAAAGCTTGATGAATAACCCACCATAAAGCTTGATGAATAACCCATCATAAAGCTTGATGAATAACCCACCATAAAGCTTGATGAATAACCCACAGTAAAGCTTGATGAATAACCCACCATAAAGCTTGATGAATAACCCACAGTAAAGCTTGATGAATAACCCATCATAAAGCTTGATGAATAACCCACCATAAAGCTTGATGAATAACCCACAGTAAAGCTTGATGAATAACCCACCATAAAGCTTGATGAATAACCCATCATAAAGCTTGTTGAATAACCCACCATAAAGCTTGATGAATAACCCGGGAGGTCTTGGTGTTACACAATTGCGCCTGTGTGTGTGTGTGTGCGCGTGAATTTGTGTGTGTGTGTGTGTGCGCGCGCGTGTGTGTGTGTGTCTATTTAATTCTGTGGGCCAACCTTTGATTGTAAGATAGCGGTCAGGTTTCATAGCTGAAGGGAAACAGGAAGGAATGGATTGAACAGAAACACAGTGTGCATTTGGACTTTATACGGAATAGGGCGTCATTTGGGATGCTACAACACCTGCTCACTAGGCTAGATGACTGATAAGATTACAGATACATTAAACATCTGTTTAAACACACCCAACAGTGTGTGTGTTAACCACTTCATAAGAGTCGGTGTGTGTGTGTGTGTGTGTGTGTGTGTGTGTGTGTGTGTGTGTGTGCGCGCGTGTGTGTGTGTTAACCACTTCATAAGAGTCGGTGCGCGTGCGCGTTATGTGTTATTTAAAGAATGGATCTTTATCAATGTCCCATTGTTGGTTCCAACAAGAGTCCTCTGCTTGACAGAATCAACAGATGTTCTCACAGTCAATTATGAGTTTAAAATCATTTAAAGTCATCATTGTACAATACATGTCATTGAAGAAGCTTGCTCAAGCTTCCAGTTAATTTATCTGGAGAGGCGCGTGTCATTGAAGGGTCACCTCCTGTTTCAGAGCGGTCAGCGTAGTGTTGGAGAAAACAAGACAATCACTAATGCCAGTTCAGTTATCCTGCTGAGTAACTAAGTCAGGAATACACGCTATGATTGTGTATTTAAATAAATACAATACAGTATCTAAAGGAAACCGGCTTAACATGTCTAAAAATGTGTGTTTGGGGAGGGTTGTAAATATCCTTGATGAACGGAAAACAAACTTGTAAACTTATCGCGATGATGACAGGATGACAAGTAATTGATATTCAAATGTCTGATTTATGTATGGCGCACATACACATGCACACACACACACACACACACACACACTTATGATGAAAACATTAATCACTTTCTCTCTGGCTCTACGCTGACATCTAGCGATGCCGCGGAACCAACCAGAGCGCAGCTGAGAGAGACAGAACCATAACAGCTCCGCTATGAGCGCATGGTCTTGTAAACTATAGGGAACGTGGCGCGCACAAACAATAACCTATAGCTGTTAGATCAACAATAAACATGTTGGTGGAATATGGATATGATGGTTTTCTTATGATTTATCTAATGGTTACTCTTCATGTGATTGAATTAATAATAGGTTATGTAAACAAAAATATGTTTATTTTATAAATGTTTATTGTCTTATGTATGTCGATCCCTGTCATGGCTGTCTTTGGTTTAATAGAACATGTCATTTAATAACATTTACTGAAATAGTTTACTTTCCTTTTTGTTTATATAATCCATATTATACAAGATCTAATTTCAGAATCACTTATCCACATTGCATTGAAGTAATGCATTTCTACTTCTAAGCATAGGTCTTATTATTGAGAAAGACGGTGGAGAAAGGACTCTCAGTTCGGTTCCGTCAGACAGGAATGAGGTCAGATACACGAATGCTCATTGCACACCGATTATTATTACACGGTTTATTCAGCCAATGGACGCGGACTGGGCGTGGTTTGGACAAAAACAGGATAGAGACAGTCTGTGATTGGCTGTTTAGTGTAGCCTTTATTTCTCGCGAAGGGGATATAAAACTGTGTGGCGTTGAACGTTATGTTTACAGTATACTAACAGACCGATAAAGAAAGAGAGGACTATGAAAAAGTGCGACACTTCCATTCTTCCACATGGTTCTCTCACTGCTAAGGCGAGCTGCGCAGACAGCGATATTATACCTCTCATAGGAAAGTTACAGTGTTGTTTTCAGCAGCGAGGTCCTCTAGGTATCACAGGGCGAGTTTTCAGTCGCACTGGCAGTTGAACGTTTGAGTTCAGAACGTTGAAGATTTTAATGAGTTATTTCGTTTCTCTTTTGGAAGATTTACGCGCCCTAGAGACTAAGTGCGCAGCGTCTTCAAAACGGACTGAACAGACAGAGCACTGAACAGAAAGACAGAGGAAGACTTGCAATAACTTTTACGCATTCCGTCCGTGTGGTTACATAAACATACGTTTATTGAGAGACTGAAAGAAAACTGATGATATAACAACACTGGCAACTTTTACGCACTTTCACAACATAACAACATAATTCAGAACAGCATTTTTTTTAAATTAGGTTTTCTGTCTAACCGAGAGACAATGGTACAGCACACGAGCCACGCAGAGAGCACGGATCCCTTCTCTCCCGGTGGGGACTCCACCGATACCGGGGATATGGACTTGGAGATGGACGCGTCTCCTACTCCCGGGTCTCCGCTATCCTCCACGGGAGGGGACCGAGGCAACGTCGCCTGGTGTAAAACCCCCACGGGACACATCAAGAGACCGATGAACGCATTTATGGTGTGGTCTCAGATCGAGAGGAGAAAGATCATGGAGCAGAGCCCGGACATGCACAACGCCGAGATCTCCAAGCGGCTGGGCAAGCGCTGGAAACTGCTCAAAGACACAGATAAGATCCCGTTCATCCGGGAAGCAGAGCGGCTGAGACTCAAGCACATGGCCGACTACCCTGACTACAAGTACCGGCCACGGAAGAAGGTTAAAACGCCCAGCTCCAAGACAGAGCGGGGAGAGAGGGGAGAGAAAAGCGCAGATAGGAGCGGGGGTTCTAAGTCCCCCTTGAAAAGAAGCTCTGGGTCTAGGGGGAACAGCAGAGCGCACAAGCCGGGCCAGGGGAGCGCCAAGCTGCCTACCCAGGGGCAGGAGTGTGCGTCTCCCGCGGATCACCACACGCTCTACAAATCCAGGTCAGTAACTGGTGCCCGGCAGATACCAGAAAAGCCAGCCAGGCGCGGCTTCATGTTTAGCGGGGGAGGGAGCTTAGACAGCGGGCCACCCTCTGTGGGAGTCCCGGGCAGTCCCGCCCTGAGCAGCTCGTCTGAGTCTAGTGACCCGATGAGCCTGTATGAAGACCAGGCGACGGGGACGAGCGAAGCGCGTTCCTCCAACCCTTCATCATCCTCACCATCATTGGCAGCCCGCCTCAGGTACACACGTGCGTCCTCTCCAACCCCGTCCGCCTCTCACTCCTCTTCCTCCTCTCTCTCTTCTTCCTCTGATGAAGAACTGGAGGATGAGCGGTTCGAGCTACAGCCGAGCCCCGGGTTTGAGAGCATGTCTCTGGGCAGCATGGGGCCATGTGAGTCGGAGCTCGACAGAGATCTGGACTGGAGCTTCGGGGAGTGTGGTGCGGGATCTCACTTTGACTTCCCCGACTACTGCACCCCCGAGGTCAGCGAGATGATCTCGGGAGACTGGCTGGAATCCACCATCTCCAACCTCGTCTTCACTTACTGAGCGGCGGAAAGGAGAGAAAACACAGAGAACACGAGTACAAGAAGAGAAGCCTTGCGCAACACTAAAGCCCAGTGAGTGTTAAAGAAGAATCTTTAGACGTTCTTTCAGATTATTGGGGAGTGAAATGTGCGCTGAACTATCCTCTCGTTTTGGAAAGAATAGCCTAATATTAACGACATGTGTTTAGGTTATTCGGGCAGGGTGTGTGTATAAAAACATCATCATCTGTTCCGTGTGGGTATTGACACGGATCAAAGACACGAACTGGGACAGACAGGGGCGCATTGTTGCCTAGTGGGCAGGGCAGAAGGAAAGTGCATAGCTTGCATTTGGAGAGAGAAGAGAGAAGGACTCTGAGCCCGCCTCTGTTTGAAGTGACACAGACACACACCCATGGACTTACTGAACTGAAGTATTCAACCCAGCCCACAGGAGGAGGTTTGTGAGTTGATGGTGAACATGACTGAATGGGTAAAGGGGCTTTTGGAGAGCTTGACGTTGCCATGGAGATGAACGCAGTATAAGTGACCCACTCTAGTTGTTGTCCCCTGTGTGGATGAGGTTTATGGAGGTAATATTCAGGTTGGTTTTTCTGAAGCTTAACATGCATGCACTCCCTTATGGAGTATTCTGTACTGTTACATTGACTGATGAATCTGAAATAATAATGTTTATTACAATGTCATTACCGCGCTGAGTGTGTGTGCGTGCGTGTGTGTGTGTGTGTGTGTGTGTGTGCGTGTGTGTGTGTGTGTGTGGAGTGTGTGTGCGTGCGTGCGACCACAGAACACAGTTCACAATCACCAGCTTTCCTCTCAACGGCAGGACTTTTAATGAACAACTCAAACTCAGAATCTTTTCTCTGAAACCTTTTACGCTCTGAATGCACATTTCAGGACCAATTCCCTTACTGCGCAACGCCTAGTGCATCTGGCTGTAGTTATTCTAAATCAGATGACGTTTTTTATATCGATGTATTTACACCAGCCGAACATGTTTTTTTTATACTTTGAAGTATTGTTATGGTATAATAGGTCTCGTTTGTGTGTAAACCATGCACCTGTCTGCATCCCTGTGCAGGAGGGCTAGAAGTGTATCTTATTTAAATGTTGATATTTCTCACTTTTTAAAGGAGAACTCAGTAAGTGTCATTTTCTATACGTGTATTTTTGTAACAATATCTATGGAGGGGGGTGCCAGTAGGTGGTGGTTTGGATTCCTGATGTTCAAAGCCAGAGGGTCTGTTGTCACATAATCTGCTCCCCGCTACAATGTTTACACTTGACAGTATTGCGCCACATGCTTCTTAAAGGCACAGTGTCTATATTTCACCAGCCGAGTAAACAAACTCACACGCTACTTCACTGGAGTGTCAGGGCTGCACCCAGTGACTGTTTCAACAGTGGATTGGCATAACCTGGACCCAGATCTGTTTGTGCCATCTTGTCAAGTCCTTGTCAAGGAGTGGCAAGATGGCAGAAACAGACTGGTACCCAGGCTATATCAGAATTGTTAAAGAGATGAAATATGCTGTTGGATTGAGAGAAAACATCGGTATGCTTTTGTGGTGATGTGTTTGATTTTGAAACCACTGGATGGAATGTGACACTCACACGTTCTAAATGCCTATTTGAGTCAGAGGGAGGTGGAGAAAGGTGTATGAAGTGCTTCGATCATCTATCATTGCGCAATTGCATAATACGAATATTTAATAGTTTTTTCTTCCTGTTGGCTTACTTGGCTAAGACTAGCTAGCTAATTGTTTTCCTATATTATGGCATGGCAAATTAGCAATTGTATTTCAGATTCAGGTATATGTATAGCTGTTGTGTTGAAGATTTTTTTGGGGGGAATATCAATTGAAGATATTTATGTTTATTGACTGTACTATAAAGCAGATAAGATTGTGTTTCTATGTATAATGATCAACGACAGACACAAAAATTGCCATCTTTTGTCATTATGATGTTAAAGATGATTGTGGTCCAGGATTTTCTGTCTTAAAACCATTTTTTATTTGTTTTCATTTGTGCAATACGCTGTGTGTATGATCATATGTTTCCTCCAATCGTACCATATCTCATTTGAATATAGAACTCAACGCCAGCCAATCGGGTCAATGACTGCCTCAGACCTCTGTACAGATCATTTTTATTTGTTTGTTTGTTTAGTTTTTTCAAGACGGAAATAAAATCAGCTGGAACTGAATCTTTCTGTCTCTGTCCTTATTGTGTTGATTTATTGGATCGTTTAGGCGACTGGCAATTCATTACCGTAGCCTGGGTACCAGTGTGTTTCCATTTCTATGTTAGCCTGGGTACCAGTGTGTTTGTGCCGTCATGCCACTCCTTGCCACAGAATATGTCCTCCTCTTAGAGGAAAATAGGGGGTTCAGTAAAAGGTATTTCTTTGTGTGCCAGTGCGTGTTTGTGTTAAGCTGAATTATGTCCCCCCAAAAAAATGGGAGTGGCTCCTCTCTATGAATCGCCACATGGAGAAAACGTGGCTGCCATGGCAACACTGTATCCAAGACCAAGGAGGCCACACACAATTCGCTGGGGACCCCATTTCTGTGCCTGCGTGTGTGTGTGTGTGTGTGTGTGTGTGTGTGTGTATGAGGGGCACAGACAGCTCTTTGGGATGTGGGAGCTGTGCCAGACATTTCCTTGACATTACTTAATTGGGGGAAGGGTACGGTGGTTGGTGTGTCTGTCTGTCTGACAGTGTGTGTGTGCAGGTGTGTGTATGTGTGTGTGTCTTTCTGTCCAGTATATGTGTGTGCTTCTGCATGTGTGTGTGTATGTGTGTGTGTCTTTCTGTCCAGTATATGTGTGTGCTTCTGCATGTGTGTGTGTGTTTCTGTCTGTATATGTGTGTTTGTCTATTCTAGTGGAGTGTGACAGAGACTGCCTCCTAAATCCAATTAATTCCTTCTGGTGTGGTGCATCTAATGACAGAGACAGTTCAATAAGGAGAGAGACCCTCCCTGATGTATGGTATTTAGTATGGATTCATTAAGAGTTAGGGACAGAGACAGAGACAGTTCAATTAGGAGAGAGACCCTCCCTGATGTATGGTATTTAGTATGGATTCATTAAGGGTTAGGGACAGAGACAGAGACAGTTCAATAAGGAGAGAGACCCTCCCTGATGTATGGTATTTAGTATGGATTCATTAAGGGTTAGGGACAGAGACAGAGACAGTTCAATAAGGAGAGAGACCCTCCCTGATGTATAGTATTTAGTATGGATTCATTAAGAGTTAGGGACAGAGACAGAGACAGAGACAGTTCAATTAGTAGAGAGACGTGCACTCTCCTTGTTGGTAAAATAGCCCTTACACAGCCTGGAGGTGTGTTTTGGGTCATTGTCCTGTTGAAAAAAAAATGATAGTCCCACTAAGCCCAAACCAGATGGGATGGCGTATCGCTGCAGAATGCTGTGGTAGCCATGTTGGTTAAGTGTGCGTTGAATTCTAAATAAATCACAGACAGTGTCACCAGCAAAGCACCCCCACACCATAACACCTCCTCCTCCATGCTTTACGGTGGGAACTACACATGCAGAGATCTTCCGTTCACCCACACCGCGTCTCACTAAGACACAGAAGTTTGAACTAAAAATCTCAAATTTGGACTCAAGACCAAAAGACACATTTCCACCGGTCTAATGTCCATTACTTGTGTTTCTTGGCCCAAGCATGTCTCTTCTTCTTATTGGTGTCCTTTAGTAGTGGTTTCTTTGAAGCAATTCAACCATGAAGGCCTGATTCACACAGTCCCCTCTGAACAGTTGGCGATCCTCATGAGAGACAGTTTCATCATAGCGCTTGATGGTTTTTGCGAATGCATTTGAAGAAACTTTCAAAGTTCTTGAAATGTTCCGTATTGACTGACCTTCATGTCTTAAGGTAATGATGGACTGTCATTTCTCTTTGCTTATTTGAGCTGTTCTTGCCATTATATGGACTTGGTCTTCACCAAACAGGGCTATCTTCTGTATACCTGCCCTACCTTGTCACAACACAACTGATTTGCTCAAACTCATAAAGAAGGAAATAAATTCCACAAATTAACTTCTAAGAAGGCACACCTGTTAATTGAAATGCATTCCAGGTGACTACCTCATGAAGCTGGTTGAGAGAATGCCAAGAGCGTGCAAAGCTGTCATCAAGGCAAAGGGTGGCTATTTGAAGAATCTGAAATAGAAAATATATTTTGATTTTTTTAACACTTTTTTGGTTACTACATGATTCCATATTTGTTATTTCATATTTTTGATGTCTTCACTATTATTCTACAACATAGAAAATAGTCCAAATAAAGAAAAACCCTTGAATGAGTAGGTGTTCTAAAACTTTTGACCGGTAGTGTACATCTAAGATAGAATCAACAGTCTGAGTTTCTATAGGGTAGAATGACGACGCCAAGCCCACGTACTTCCGCAAAAAAAATAGGTAAACAAACCACAACATGAACAGTAGCTAGCTAGCAAACACTGTGTATTTTCTCCAAACTTTTCCTGATTTTAAAAATTATTCATTAGTTTTCTATAAAAAAATATAATGATTTCGGTTAAGTGCAAAACGTTAACATTTCAGCAACGGGAAGGTAGCACCTCAGCGGAGCATTGCTGTGTGCCAAAATGTGACGCATTGGCAAAGTTCAACTCCGTGTTGAGCTTCCACACTTTTCCAACATTAGAAGAAGCACGGAGAAGGTGGATAATACATATTCACAATGACAAATCACACCAGGGTCTGCAGCCGTCATTTCCAAGCTGAGGACTTGATCGAGCCTTCGACCAGCATCGGGTGCAGGCGATTAAGGAAGGGAGCTCTGGTTGTCCTCTTCCAGTGGAAGGGTTACGACATACGACATGCGACATACTCGGGCCCTGCCGTAGGCTTGTTTTTCTCCATCTGGCCATCTCTCTCTCTCCCTTGCTTGCCCTCTCTCTGTGTAGTCTCTACCCACCATTCTCTGTCCCTGTCTCTCAATTCAATTTAATTTCAAAGGGCTTTATTGGCATGGGAAACGTATCTTTACATTGCCAAAGCAAGTGAAATAGATAATAAACAAAAGTGAAATAAACTATCAGAAAGTAATACAAGTTTCAAAAGAATAAGAGACCTTTCACATGTTATATTATGTCTATGTACAGTGTTGTAACAATGTGCAAATAGTAAAGTACAAAAGGGAAAATAAACAGATACATCTCTGTCTCTCTCCCTCCATCAGTCTGTCATGCTGCAGTAGGAGTTATTCAGAGGGATGCTTCACTGGTTGTAATATTATGTCATTTCTAATCTATTTCTTAATCATTTTTTACATTTTTACATTTTAGTCATTTAGCAGACGCTCTTATCCAGAGCGACTTACAGTTAGTGAATACATATCTTTTTATACTGGCCCCCCGTGGGAATCAAACCCACAACCCTGGCGTTGCAAACGCCATGCTCTCTCATTATAATATGTTCCAACTTTCACATAGGTTTGCAACTCATGCCCACCTAATGGCCTTCTGGAAGCTCATCGAACGTGACACACACAAGATGATTAGTGTAACGAGAGAAAGAGAAGTGTTAAAGAAGAACAAGGAGGTACAATCTTTCATAAACTGTTTTTGTCAAAGTGGCAGCAGCATCAGTCAATATAATGCTATAGTGGCCTACTGATCTGTAAAACACAGCCATATTACTGTCAAAAGCCTGGTTCCATCTTTCAATCAAAGCCAACTGGAATAATGATACTAACTGCTGTGTTAAGGAGAGATAATTCTGTGAATGGTTTACTGAATTGTTATTGAGGCATGGTTTCTCTTCCCTCTTAGGCAGTGGTATTCAAACTTTTTCAGCGGGCCCCATTTTTATTTTGCCAGGATTTCCGGTGACCCCAGTTCTCCCCAAATCTGATGGCACAACCTTAAAATCTGTACATTTTGATGTTTACATCAACAAATAAAGTTCAGTTCATTACACTTTGATGTTTACATCAACAAATAACCTTCCATTCATTACATTTTGATGTTTACATCAATAAATAACCTTCCGTTCATTACATTTTGATGTTTACATCAATAAATAACCTTCCATTCATTACATTTTGATGTTTACATCAACAAATAACCTTCCATTCATTACATTTTGATCTCTCTTATTAAACTTATATTTCCCCCAAATGTCTGTACGGTCCCGACTTTGAATACCACTTCTCTAAGGGCTAAACGTTTTTTGTTGTTGTTGTAGTATTGGATGTTCATGTACTTATGTTTGTTTTCACTTTCTTCAACAAACAGTCCTGCAGCCCATAGACGAATTCTTCCTCTTCATGACCCACCTCTCTGTGGGTTTGAAGCAGAGGGATTTGGCTCACAGGTTTAACATCAGCCAGTGCACAGTGAGTCGGATCGTCATCACATGGGCCAACTTCCTCTATGCTTTGCTTGGTGTCAAGTGTCTCTGGAAGTCAGAGGAAGAAGAGAAGGCTCACTTACTAGAGGAGTTCGAGGAGGACACACAAGTGGTCATCGACTGCACAGAATGGCACTGCCAGACACCATCATCTCTGCACCTTCAAAGACATGATTGGGATGGTGCCACATGTTCCAACAATGCTGTCTTTCTTGTCTTGATACATGTTATAATGTGTCTTGAAACAATGAATGTACATATTTAGGCAGGTCTTGGATACAGTTATTAATTGTGTATTACAAACTTAAGTTATCATTAAAGCCTAAAGTCTATTGTTTACCTTAAACTCTGTCTCTCATCTTGTTGCGCTACCACTCGTCACGCCTCCTCATCGGGCAACCAGTTTAGGAGAACTCCTCAGGAGAACTGGAACACACAAGTAACCTGAACGCTCAACAATGTGTTCAATGATTAAACAGATCAGGCGTAACACGTTTTAGCAATCAACATCAACGATGAATGAACGTGAATGAAAATAGGATGCACTCCAAAATTAAAGACAGTCCTATATCATATGTTTTGACACCCTGACTGTGTCCCAAATGGTACCCTATTCCAAATATAGTGCACTACTTTTGACTAGGGCCCTATGGTAACAAAGTAGTGCACTACTTTAGGGAATAGGGTGCCATTTGCGACACAGTCGAACGTAGACCTCCTGACATGCGTCCCAAATGGCACCCTATTCCCTACATAGTGCACTACGTTTTACCAGGGCTCTATGCACTACTATTTGAAATGTGTCCCGTCTCAGTCCGAATGGATGTTTCCAGCAGAGTATGTGAGCGGAGCGAGGAGTGGAGCATGCCCAATTTCACTGGAGTGCGGAGCGAGATTCCCAAAGGTTGGAGCGTCGGCCTTCTCGCCCCGCTCCAATTTTCCTCCAATAGCGCTCACTTCACGAGCTCAGGGCGTGCTCCGTCCCAGCATGCATTTGTAGTCTACTTGTGCGCTGCTGTAGCCCCTTTGCTTTAGCTACTGTCATGGAGTTCGCTAAATATTTTCATAAAGAAACTGATAAAAACACACAGGTGCTAAATCAAGGTGACTTACAAAGATGAGGACCAAGAGCAAGAGAGGGAGTGCGGTGATGTAGTGTCCACAACTAAAGAATCACTGTGGAATCTGAAAAGACACGTATCCTGAAAGCATGATGGGGTACTTATTACTACGTGCACATGCTAAAAGAAAGGAACGAGGTGGGTAGATAATTAAGTTTGCAGTGGCGACCCGTCATTCATTTTTGGGGGGGCTTACCTTTTTTAGCCTGTTATTTTGGCATTAATACTTGTCACAAATAATTAAAAAAGTATATATATCATTGAGTTAATAAAGCCGCATACAAACATGGTCTCTTTTTTGTTATCCTGAGTAAGGCAGCTCCAAAATGCAGGTGTTTTAGCCTAGCTCAGTGCTTTCTGTGGTGGTGGGGCAAGCCAGCGGAAAATACGGAGCATTGCGCCGTGATTGGCTCAGTATTCTGTCACTCATGGGGACACTACGTCACCACCAAGTCTAAGGGTAGAGCTAGAAAATTCAAGCCCCTTGGGTGCTGCCATAGAGTTACATTAGAAGTGCACATCCAAGAAGGCTCAAGGTCATTGGCCACAGATAAAATGACATCAAATCACATTATATCTACAGTAGCTTTGATTGGACTGATCAGGTCAACATCATACTTTCAAAATCTTAGCTAGCTGTCATCATCATGAATCAAGTCGAGAATCTACAGGCAAATCCTTTTTAATCCTTGTCATTTTAAGATAAATTATAGATAAAACATATCGGTGCTCATCGGCCAGTGGACATAAACATTACAAAACAAGTTGGAAATCGCAAATTCAACAATGAGTGGTTTGGAAGGAATCAGTGGCTAACTGCAAGCATTGCAAAGCAATCATTAGCCTGCTATTCAGTGGAGTGACTGTGTGGTCCAAAGTCTAAGATTAAGGGTCTCTTTTCCTGGTTTAAAATTATAAACATTCAACATTGGCCATGCTGTCAATGAAGCATGATTTGTGCCGCGCTCAAAACAACTGTTAACTCGGAACTGCAAAATCTGACTTTAGTGAGTTAAAGACAACTGGGAACTCGGGAAAAATGAGCTACGACTGGGAAAATAAGTTTTGAACTTTCATCCAACTCGGAATTGTAAATTCGGAACTCGGGCCTCTTTCTAGAGCTCCGACCTGAAGATCACTGAAGTCATCATGATTCAACCTTTTTTGTTGTTGTTGAGTTCCCAGTTGTGTTAAAAGCACCATAAATCCAGAGAATGTCAGACTTTGATGGCAAAGTTTGATGTCAAAATTTGCCCACGAAGGACCGCCGTGCCACCTTCCTGTTCAAGTGAGCACAGCACAACAAGGTGAGTCCAGAAACGTATTGTATGCTGCTGCATAAATTATGTAACATGCCAGGGAGATATGTATACTGTAGCTAAGAAAGTAATACTAAGTGTATGTTGTGTAGTAAGCTGTTAGTAGCCCATGTACCTCACCCTAATAATTTGGTATATTTTCACCTCTTAACTTAGCCTACTGTTCTGACTTGGTGTAGCCTATAGCCTGTTTTAGAGAAATGTAATCATCGAATATTGTAAGAGCTTTCATTGTCTGCTTATATGCCCCCTTTATTTATCCTACGGTTCTGACTTGGTGTACAGGGAGAACACTGTAAGAACGGCCCGTGTTCTGAATTCTGTCGCTGTACATTTCAAAAGTGCTGAACAAATAGTTATATTGACTACGTCTGTCCTAGCTCGCTCATTAATGTCTTAATCAAAATTACGGATTGCTTCTTACCCGCTTGTCGTCCCCTTATGCCATAGTTTGTACATCTAAATTGTCAGTTGAAACCACATTTGTTAAAGCAAGTCAGCCATATCAGCTGTGTTTTTTTAAAGGCAGTGAATGAGTCTGAATGAACTGTTTCGCTGCCAGACAAGGCTCCACTGATAGCCAGGTGTAGCGGTGGTAAGGTGTTGGGACAGCTGTTGGGACAGCTTTATGGAGGCCCTAACAGTTTGTGGGAACCGTTTGTCACCATTGTAGTGCAATTAATGTGTTGTTTAGTGTTGTGTTGTGGCTTTGCTGGCATGCATCCCACTTTCTTTTTTTTTTTGCCCCATCAAGATTTACATGCTAAAATCGCCACTGTAAGTGTGTCATTGTAGCAAAAAATTAATAAACAAAAATGTAAAATCGCTTAAACGTTTAGTTCATTTTCATTATATTATGTATAAAATAGGCTATCATTGGTTTTGTCCCAATAGGCCTGGCATATTACCTATTTCAAGGAGCTTTCCGTTTTGATACGGTTGAAAAATTAAACATAAAAAAAACCAGCTTAGCAAGAGTGGCTGAAGGGTGTTTAGCATCCACAGTTGCTCTGCAAGCGTGGCGAGGTTATTTTCCTCTGCTGGCCTGTTCTCTACGCACCATCACATGAGCCTGAATCCACAGACTCTGGCCAAACTTTCTAAAAGCGTCTAAAAGTGAATTCAAAGGCACTAAAAAGGCGCTAATGAGCCTAATTAGGCATTTCCGTTTCATTTTTATTCAATTCTAAGTAAGTCACAGCCTATATGGGCAATTTATAGACAATAATAAAGGAATACAATGAAATGTTGTTTAAATGCTGAGTGCTTAATGTTCCAGTCTAATGTGTCGCACTAGCTAATGCTTCACAATTGTTTTGTTGTTGTATGCTATAGCCTTTTAAGCCTAAATAATTCATTTTCGTTCCTTCTTAGTCTGGCTCCTGACCTATTCAGAGTGTTTATATGCTGTTTAATAGGACATGTAGCCTGTTTGAAATGATGAGCGCTTCTTTGTCATCTTTTCATGTTGTTTATTAAAATAATTTTCATTCAAATCACATGGTTTGGTTTCAATACTTCAAAACCAAACGGTAGGTCACAACAATAAATGGGTGTTGGTTAAATGGTGCTTTTCAATGAATGGCGCGAATTTGGAGCTGAGTTTTTTATTATTTTTTTTGTGAGGGAGGAACGAGATTTAGTAGAGTGGTTGGAAAGGACGTGGTCGTAAAGGACATGGTTGGAAAGGACATGGTTGGAAAGGACATGGTTGGAAAGGACATGGTTGTAAGGACATGGTTGGAAAGGACATGGTTGGAAAGGACATGGTTTTAAAGGACATGGTTTGAAAGGACATGGTTTTAAAGGACATGGTTGGAAAGGACGGGGTTGTAAGGACATGGTTGGAAAGGACATGGTTTTAAAGGACATGGTTTGAAAGGACATGGTTTTAAAGGACATGGTTTGAAAGGACATGGTTTTAAAGGACATGGTTGGAAAGGATGGGGTTGTAAGGACATGGTTGGAAAGGACATGGTTTTAAAGGACATGGTTTGAAAGGACATGGTTTTAAAGGACATGGTTGGAAAGGACGGGGTTGTAAGGACATGGTTTTAAAGGACATGGTTGGAAAGGACATGGTTGGAAAGGACATGGTTGTAAGGACATGGTTTTAAAGGACATGGTTGGAAAGGACATGGTTTTAAAGGACATGGTTGGAAAGGATGGGGTTGTAAAGGACATGGTTGGAAAGGACATGGTTTTAAAGGACATGGTTTTAAAGGACATGGTTGGAAAGGACATGGTTCTAAAGGACATGGTTGGAAAGGATGGGGTTGTAAAGGACGGGGTTGTAAAGGATGGGGTTTTAAAGGACATGGTTGGAAAGGATGGGGTTGTAAAGGACGGGGTTGTAAGGACATGGTTTTAAAGGACATGGTTGGAAAGGACATGGTTTTAAAGGACATGGTTGGAAAGGACATGGTTTTAAAGGACATGGTTGGAAAGGATGGGGTTGTAAAGGACATGGTTTTAAAGGACATGGTTGTATGGACATGGTTTTAAAGGACATGGTTGGAAAGGATGGGGTTGTAAAGGACGGGGTTGTAAAGGACGGGGTTGTAAAGGACATGGTTGGAAAGGATGGGGTTGGAAAGGACATGGTTGTATGGACATGGTTTTAAAGGACAAGGTTGGAAAGGACGGGGTTGTAAAGGACGGGGTTGTAAAGGACGGGGTTGTAAAGGACATGGTTGTATGGACATGGTTTTAAAGGACATGGTTTGAAAGGACATGGTTTTAAAGGACATGGTTGGAAAGGACAGGGTTGTAAGGACATGGTTTTAAAGGACATGGTTGGAAAGGACATGGTTGGAAAGGACATGGTTGTAAGGACATGGTTTTAAAGGACATGGTTGGAAAGGACATGGTTTTAAAGGACATGGTTGGAAAGGATGGGGTTGTAAAGGACATGGTTGTATGGACATGGTTTTAAAGGACATGGTTGGAAAGGACGGGGTTGTAAAGGACGGGGTTGTAAAGGACGGGGTTGTAAAGGACATGGTTGTATGGACATGGTTTTAAAGGACATGGTTTGAAAGGACATGGTTTTAAAGGACATGGTTGGAAAGGACGGGGTTGTAAGGACATGGTTTTAAAGGACATGGTTGGAAAGGACATGGTTGGAAAGGACATGGTTGTAAGGACATGGTTTTAAAGGACATGGTTGGAAAGGACATGGTTTTAAAGGACATGGTTGGAAAGGATGGGGTTGTAAAGGACATGGTTGGAAAGGACATGGTTTTAAAGGACATGGTTTTAAAGGACATGGTTGGAAAGGACATGGTTCTAAAGGACATGGTTGGAAAGGATGGGGTTGTAAAGGACGGGGTTGTAAAGGATGGGGTTTTAAAGGACATGGTTGGAAAGGATGGGGTTGTAAAGGACGGGGTTGTAAGGACATGGTTTTAAAGGACATGGTTGGAAAGGACATGGTTTTAAAGGACATGGTTGGAAAGGACATGGTTTTAAAGGACATGGTTGGAAAGGATGGGGTTGTAAAGGACATGGTTTTAAAGGACATGGTTGTATGGACATGGTTTTAAAGGACATGGTTGGAAAGGATGGGGTTGTAAAGGACGGGGTTGTAAAGGACGGGGTTGTAAAGGACATGGTTGGAAAGGATGGGGTTGGAAAGGACATGGTTGTATGGACATGGTTTTAAAGGACATGGTTGGAAAGGACGGGGTTGTAAAGGACGGGGTTGTAAAGGACGGGGTTGTAAAGGACATGGTTGTATGGACATGGTTTTAAAGGACATGGTTGGAAAGGACGGGGTTGTAAAGGACGGGGTTGTAAAGGACGGGGTTGTAAAGGACATGGTTGGAAAGGACATGATTGGAAAGGACATGGTTGTAAAGGATGGGTTTGTAAAGGACGGGGTTGTAAAGGACAGGGTTGTAAAGGACATGGTTGTATGGACATGGTTTTAAAGGACATGGTTGGAAAGGACAGGGTTGTAAAGGACGGGGTTGTAAAGGACGGGGTTGTAAAGGACATGGTTGGAAAGGACATGGTTGTAAAGGATGGGGTTGTAAAGGACGGGGTTGTAAAGGACGGGGTTGTAAAGGACGGGGTTGTAAAGGACATGGAGTGCTGGAGCGAGCAGCTCAGTGAGGGATGAGCAGGAGTTCCTCACATACTGTGGTTTCCAGCACCAGGGCTGGACAGCTGCTGTGTGCCCCCTCAAGACGTGTTTCCAACGTCAACATCATGTTACACAGAGTTGGCATGCCTTGACTTGTATGGGTCAACTCTGTCTGGCTGTTGCAGAGAAGGAGGACGGAGATTATGTAGTAGCAGGTAGCATTTAGCTACCTTAGTCTTCCTTCCATAGAAAATATGATATATTAATTATTATGTAGATTACCATGTACACTTAACAAAAATATAAACGCAACATGTAAAGTGCTGGTCCCATGTTTTATGAGCTGAAATAAAAGATCCCAGAAATGTTCCATACACACAAAAAGCTTATTTCTCTAAAAAAATTGGCACAAATTTGTTTACGTCCCTGTTAGTGAGCATTTTATCCTTTGTCAAGATAATCCATCCAACTGACAGGTGTGGCACATCAAGAAGCTGATTAAACAGCATGATCATTACACCTTGTGCAGTTTTTGGGCAGTTTTGTCACACAACACAATGCCACAGATGTCTCAAGTTTTAAGGGAGCGTGCCATTGGCATGCTGACTGCAGGAATGTCCACGAGAGCTGTTGCCAGAGAATTTAATGTTCATTTATCTACCATAAGCCGCCTCCAAGGTCGTTTTAGACAATTTGGCAGTACGTCCAACCGGCCTCACAACCGGAGACCACGTGTAACCATGCCAACCCAGGACCTCCACATCCGGCTTCTTCACCTGCGGCATCATCATTCTAATTGGCTGGGCCTGGCTCCCCAGTGGGTGGGCCTGGCTCCCCAGTGGGTGGACCTGGCTCCAGGCCCAGTCATGTGAAATCCATAGATTAGAGCACAATTAATTTATTCTTAATTTAAACTGATTTCCTTATATGAAAATCTTTGAGATTGTTGTGCGTTACGTTTATGTTTTTGATCAGTATAGATCATAATTCATGTACATTTTTGTAGGGGTCTGAAATGTTAAAGTGGAAATTACAAACTTTTGAAGCCTTTTTAAACCTTGAATACACTACAATTTGGAACAAGAGATCAAATTAAGATAGCAGATCTTTATTGGCGGTACTTTGAAATGATTGAAGTTTGAATCCCAGGTCCACCTTAGAAGGGACGGACCACATTACAGATGTGTTGCAGGAAGTTTTGGAGTTGTGTCCTCTACTCTACACCTGCACTGCTAGCTGCCTAAAGTTTGGAGAGAGTTATAGTTTCCCTGCGGTGTCTTTACATACACACATATACACACACACACACACACACACACACACACACACACACACACACACACACACACACAGTGTGCCAAGGGAGGTTAGTTCACCGTGTGTGAGTAAAAGTGCTGACAGGGCTGTAACCAGCAGAAGTCCTTCTAGTCAGGGACAACTCTGTTCTGCTCAGACACTGTGTGTGTGTGAGTGTGTGTGTGTGTGTGTGTGTGTGTGTGTGTGTGTATAGAAATAGTATTTTTTTTAAGCACTCGTGATAGATAATCTCTTTCTCGCTCTCAAACAGACATACGGTGAGGGAATTAAGTATTTGATCCCCTGCTGATTTTGTACGTTAATTTTAATGGTAGGTTTATTTGAACAGTGAGAGACAGAATAACAACAACAAAATCCAGAAAAACACATGTCAAAAATGTTATAAATTGATTTGCATTTTAATGAGGGAAATAAGTATTTGACTCCTCTGCAAAACATGACTTAGTACTTGGTGGCAAAACCCCTGTTGGCAATCACAGAGGTCAGACGTTTATTGTAGTTGGCCACCAGGTTTGCACACATCTCAGGAGGGATTTTGTCTCACTCCTCTTTGCAGATCTTCTCCAAGTCATTAAGGTTTCGAGGCTGACATTTGGCAACTCGAACCTTCAGCTCCCTCCACAGATTTTCTATGGGATTAAGGTCTGGAGACTGGCTAGGCCACTCCAGGACCTTAATGTGCTTCTTCTTGAGCCACTCCTTTGTTGCCTTGGCCGTGTGTTTTGGGTCATTGTCGTGCTGGAATACCCATCCACGACCCATTTTCAATACCCTGGCTGAGGGAAGGAGGTTCTCACCCAAGATTTGACGGTACATGGCCCCGTCCATCGTCCCTTTGATGCGGTGAAGTTGTCCTGTCCCCTTAGCAGAAAAACACCCCCAAAGCATAATGTTTCCACCTCCATGTTTGACGGTGGGGATGGTGTTCTTGGGGTCATAGGCAGCATTCCTCCTCCTCCAAACACGGCGAGTTGAGTTGATGCCAAAGAGCTCCATTTTGGTCTCATCTGACCACAACACTTTCACCCAGTTCTCCTCTGAATCATTCAGATGTTCATTGGCAAACTTCAGACGGGCCTGTATATGTGCTTTCTTGAGCAGGGGGACCTTGCGGGCGCTGCAGGATTTCAGTCCTTCACGGCGTAGTGTGTTACCAATTGTTTTCTTGGTGACTATGGTCCCAGCTGCCTTGAGATCATTGACAAGATCCTCCCGTGTAGTTCTGGGCTGATTCCTCACCGTTCTCATGATCATTGCAACTCCACAAGGTGAGATCTTGCATAAAGCCCCAGGCCAAGGGAGACTGACAGTTATTTCGTGTTTCTTCCATTTGCGAATAATCGCACCAACTGTTGTCACCTTCTCACCAAGCTGCTTGGCGATGGTCTTGTAGCCCATTCCAGCCTTGTGTAGGTCTACAATCTTGTCCCTGACATCCTTGGAGAGCTTCTTGGTCTTGGCCATGGTGGAGAGTTTGGAATCTGATTGATTGATTGCTTCTGTGGACAGGTGTCTTTTATACAGGTAACAAGCTGAGATTAGGAGCACTCCCTTTAAGAGTGTGCTCCTAATCTCAGCTCGTTACCTGTTTAAAAGACACCTGGGAGCCAGAAATCTTTCTGATTGAGAGGGGGTCAAATACTTATTTCCCTCATTAAAATGCAAAACAATTTATAACATTTTTGACATGCGTTTATCTGGATTTTTTTTGTTGTTATTCTGTCTCTCACTGTTCAAATAAACCTACCATTAAAATTATAGACTGATCATTTCTTTGTCAGTGGGCAAACGTACAAAATCAGCAGAGGATCTAATACTTTTTTCCCACACTGTACATGCTATCTCTCTCTCTCTGTACCTCCCTCTCTCTTCTCTCTCTCCTCTCTCAATTCAATTTAAGGGCTTTATTGGCATGGAAAACATATGTCTACATTGCCAAAGCAAGTGAAATAGATAACAAACAAAAGTGAAATAAACTATAAAAAATTAACAGTAAACATTACAAAGTTTAAAAGAATAAAGACATTTCAATTATCATATTATGTCTATATACAGCGTTCTAGTGATGTGCAGATAGTTAAAGTACAAAAGGGAAAATAAAAAACATAAATATGGGTTGTATTTACGATGGTGTTTGTTCTTCACTGGTTGCCCTTTTCTTGTGGCAACAGGTCACAAATATTGCTGCTATGATGGCATACTGTGGTATTTCACCCAATAGATATGGGAGTTTATCAAATTGGATTTGTTTTCAAATTCTTTGTGGGTCTGTGTAATCTGAGGGAAATATGTGTCTCTAATATGGTCATACATTTGTCAGGAGGTTAGGAAGTGCAGCTCAGTTTCCACCTCGTTTTGTGGGCAGTGTGCACATAGCCTGTCTTCTCTTGAGAGCCAGGTCTGCCTACGGCGGCCTTTCTCAATAGCAAGGCTATGCTGATTGAGTCTGTCCTTAATTCTGGGTCAGTCACAGTGGTCCACAGTGTACTCTCTGTTTAGGGCCAAATAGCATTCCAGTTTGCTCCGTTTTTTGGTCAATTCTTTCCAATGTGTGAAGTAATTACCTTTGTGTTTTCTTATGATTTGGTTGGGTCTAATTGTGTTGCTGTTGTGAACAGAGGCCCAGAACCAGCTGGCTGAGGAGACTCTTCTCTAGGTTCATCTCTCTGTAGGCTTTGTTATGGAATGTTTGGGAATCGCTTCCTTTTAGGTGGTTCTAGAATTTAACGGCTCTTTACTGGATTTTCATAATCAGTGGGTATCGTCCTAATTCTAATCTGCATGCACAATTTGGTGTTTTAGGTTGTACACTGAGGATGTATTTGCAGAATTAAATTAGGTGTTTTTCCCATTTTGTGAATTCTTGGTTGGTGAGCGGACCCCAGACCTCACAATCATAAGGGGCAATGGGTTCTATAACTGATTCAAGTATTTTTAGCCAGATCCTAATTGGGAGGTCGAATTTTATGTTCCTTTTGATTGAATAGAAGGCCCTTCCTGCCTTGTCCCTCAGATCGTTCACAGATATGTTGAAGTTACCTGTGGTGCTGATGTTTAGGCCGAGGTATGTATAATGTTGTGTATGTTCTAGGGCAGGTTTGCCCAACACTGTTCCTGGAGAGTAACGCTCCTGTAGGTTTTCGCTACAACCCCAGGTGTTACTAACCTGATTCATCTTATCAACCTGCTAATTATTAGAATCAGGTGTG
>NW_028160168.1:40000-60000 GCF_964263955.1 Coregonus lavaretus
GATCATGCGGTTGATATGTGGCTGATAGTTCTGTGTTTGCATGTGAACAGGGGGTGTATTCATTCCGCCGATTCTGTTGTAAAAAATGTTTCTTAAATGTTTCTTAAATGGAATGAAACAGGGATGAACGGTAGTGTACATCACAGAAGACTGCAATATAACAACATTTCTAGTGTGTTCATTGAAGCTGTACACTGAGCAGTGAAAACTGGTGGGAGGAGCTATAGGAGGACGGGCTCATTGTAATGGCTGGAATGGAATCAATGGAATGGTATCAAACACATCAAACATGTGGAAATCACATGTTTGACTCGTTCCATCAATTTAATTCCAGCCATTACAATGAGCCCGTCCTCCTATAGCTCCTCCCACCAGCATCCTCTGACACTGAGGTGACTGACTATTGGGGTCAATATTCCCATCCAGTGATTCCCCAACATCATCTCAACATGTGCCCAATGTTTTTTTTTGCAGATTTCTTATCCCAATCTGTCTTTATAGACTTTTATCCATAACAAGGTCTAAGCATCCCCTAGTGTCCAAAACTCTCTCAAAAATATCACATTTTTAAGTCTTTATTTTCATGCATATACAGTAACCTATCAAATACAATTTTTATGACCGAAATCACATCCTTTAATGTAGACAACATGTTTTTTCATACTTTCATGAGTGTTTGAGTATGGTCCAAAACCTCTTCAAGTATGTGTATAGCACAATTCACAAAATATTTTTAAGGTAGGCTCTCTCTCACTCTCTCTCTCATCATGTCACAAGCTGACAGGCAGAAGGCTGACAGGCTCGCAGAGGCGGGGCCATGAAAGGCCCCTCCCCCTCCCCCTCTCCAACAGCCATCAGCCCAGAAGCAGAGATAAGGATCTGGCTTCACTGAACTGACCAATCAGCAGTGAGAAGGCTTGGCAGGCAGTACACTTTTGGCGTTTTTTTTCAACTGAAGGGGTTTGTGCCTTGCAGTCACGGTTCCTATTTCATTTCCACTTGCCCACGGCCCGCTTGATTCCTGGAACCAAGCAGGATATCCAGCCCTGTTTGATATCTGGTACTGACCTCGTACCAAGTAGGCCGGTGGGTGGGATTACAAATGTCCGTACTCAATGATTGGTCTCACGCAGTTGTCACAGTGTCATGTATGTTGTCAATACTCATGCCCGAGTCACTAGCTCCATTTTGAAAAGAGAAGGTAAATCTGACTATGAACGGTACACTAACACATAACTCTAAAGCTAAAAAAGAACAACGGAAGAAGCAAATTGTTCAGTTGGAGATGTCCAAGCGCTTTTGAGCATCTGGGCAGACTCCAGCATCCAGAGGCAACTGGATTCTTCCACCAGGAATGAAAAGGTATTCCAAAAAATTTAGAATACGTTAGCCAAAACGGGAATCCCATCGGTCAGTAAAACAGTTCAGGGAAAACATTAAGAAACTCAAACAAGAAGATAAAAAGATGAAAAGATAAAAAGATAAAAGACCACAACAACAAAAGTGGATCAGAACCGCAAAACACACCGCTTGTTCAACACACCGCTGGTTCAACACACCGCTGGTTCAACACACCGCTGGTTCAACACACCGCTGGTTCAACACACCGCTGGTTCAACACACCGCTGGTTCAACACACCGCTGGTTCAACACCGTGGGACGCTGTGCTGGGATGCAGACCAGTGATGTCTAGTCGGGTGACGCTGGATTTCAACAGCGATACTTGAAGGCATGATGTCGCCGAGCAGCGATGATCAGCACGGTAACACATTGTTTTCAGCCAAATGACTATCTAACTATCTACCGACGTCTTTAGCATAGCATAGCTAGCTGTAGCATGAGCAATGTGTGATGCAACGCGAATCAGGGTCAATAACTTGTCATACAAAACCTCCATGGAAGGCCAACACCGTGGACTTAGCTACATGTTTGATGTTAGCCAGAGTATCTGACTTTACGTTATACAAACATTGCATACTTATACTTTTTTAGAGGACATTCCTGAACCTACGGACTCAGAGGAAGCTGTGCGCTCGAACGGTGAAGCCACAACCTCAGAGCCCTGAAACCCGAGGCGCCAAGGGTCCATTCTCGGTTGGTGAACAGTTCAATGTCAATTGGTTGTCATGTTCACTCGTTTATCCCAAATCACACAATTTAGCTGTCTTCAACAGGTGTGGGCAATCTTATCCACAGAGGGATTTTACCATGGCAAGGTTATGCCAGTGTGGATCCGGGAATGTATATATAAAACTGTCACACTAATTCAATTAATCATATTCTGACTCAAGACCTTTATTATTTGCATTATTGGTGTATCTGATTGGTAGATCTGGTTGGTGTATCTGATTGGTAGATCTGATTGGTAGATCTGATTGGCTGCACACTGGCCTTTGCTGGATAAGATGTAATACATTTGATGAGACAATACATGGTTGCAGCACAACACTGCATTCCCGCTGGCTGCCCTCGGGTTTGATATGGAATCTGAACCTGATGATTCCTGTACTGTACATGTCATTACTTCTGCCTATATTTTATTTAACTAGGCAAGTCAGTTAAGAACAAATTCTTATTTACAATGACGGCCTACACCGGCCAAACCCGGACGACGCTGGGCCAATTGTGCGCCGCCCTATGGGACTCCCAATCACGTCCGGTTGTGATAGAGCCTGGAATCGAACCTGGGGGTCTGTAGTGACGCCTCAAGCACTGAGATGCAGTGCCTTAGACCGCTGCGCCACTCGGGAGCCCATATATTTTCCCAGGGAAGAGAAAACACACTCCAAGCACAACCAGCGAATACCTGAACTTCATGAGGGAGACCGAGGCCTCATATCTGCAGCCCGAGGCTTCATACCTGGAGACACTTGAGGCCCAGCGTCAGCAGCAGGATCAGCATTTCAATCAGCTGTGTGAAGATGAAGCAGCAGCCAGGGCAGCAGCCAGGACAGTAGCCAGGACAGCAGCCAGAACAGCAGCCAGGACAGCAGACAGGACAGCAGACAGGACAGCCAGGGCAGCAGCCAGGACAGCAGCCAGGACAGCAGACAGGACAGTAGCCAGGACAGCAGCCAGGACAGCAGCCAGGACAGCAGCCAGGACAGCCAGGGCAGCAGCCAGGACAGCAGCCAGGACAGCAGCCAGGACAGTAGCCAGGACAGCAGCCAGGACAGCAGCCAGGACAGCAGCCAGGGCAGCAGCCAGGACAGCAGCCAGGACAGCAGCCAGGACAGCAGCCAGGACAGCAGCCAGGACAGCCAGGGCAGCAGCCAGGACAGCAGCCAGGACAGCAGCCAGGACAGCAGACAGGACAGCCAGGGCAGCAGCCAGGACAGCAGCCAGGACAGCAGCCAGGACAGCAACCAGGGCGGCTGAGATGGCCCAGACCGCCTTGCTTAACAACAGTTTCATAGCTGTATTTGGACAGTTTGTCCAGGCCATAAAAGGACTTCAGACACCAGCAGCAGACATGTCACTAGACTAAACTGGACTAAGGCACTGCATCGCAGTGCTAGCTGTGCCACTAGAGATCCTGGTTCGAATCCAGGCTCTGTCGTAGCCGGCCGCGACCGGGAGACCCATGGGGCGCGCACAATTGGCCCAGAGTCGTCCAGGGTAGGGGAGGGAATGGCCGGCAGGGGATGTAGCTCAGTTGGTAGAGCATGGCGTTTGCAACGCCAGGGTTGTGGGTTCGATAAAAATAATGTATGTGCTAACTGTAAGTCGCTCTGGATAAGAGCGTCTGCTAAATGACTAAAATGTAATGTAAATGTTCTATGTAAACATTTGTTTTAATTATTCACTTACATTTGCACTACACCAAAAGCATTGTGAATGTGGCTTTCAATAACTGTTCATTGAATTTAGCCTACTGTTAAACAATGAAAATAATGTACATTTTGGAGCAATAAACTTCTTAGACATGCTTGCTTAAACAACAACCAAAAATTGGTCGAAAATATAAGCTACAATATTATAGCAGGATATTCACAGGGGGTCAAACAATTAACTTATAAGAACATAGGTCTAATGGTAAAATGAACAGAAGGCAGTATATAGTAGTACTGTATTAGTATATAGTAGTACTGTATTAATCCCCAAGGGTACAGTCATGTGATAGAGGCAGTATATAGTAGTACTGTATTAATCCCCAAGGGTACAGTCATGTGATAGAGGCAGTATATAGTAGTACTGTATTAATCCCCAGGGGTAAATTCATGTGATTAGGGGGTATAGTAACAAAAAAAGGGAGAGAACCACTGAGCTAAGGGACCAGGTTTGTTTTGTCATGCTAGTAGTTCTGTTGGTCCAGGGGTTTTGTTGTCTAAAGGGTGTTGGTGGAGCTGAGAGGAGAGCTGGGTGTCTGAGAGGAGAGCTGGGTGTCTGAGAGGAGAGCTGGGTGTCTGAGAGGAGAGCTCGGTGTCTGAGAGGAGAGCTGGGTGTCTGAGAGGAGAGCTGGGTGTCTGAGAGGAGCACTGGGTGTCTGAGAGGAGAGCTGGGTGTCTGAGAGGAGAGCTGGGTGTCTGAGAGGAGAGCTGGGTGTCTGAGAGGAGAGCTGGGTGTCTGAGAGGAGCACTGGGTGTCTGAGAGGAGAGCTGGGTGTCTGAGAGGAGAGCTGGGTGTCTGAGAGGAGCGCTGGGTGTCTGAGAGGAGAGCTGGGTGTCTGAGAGGAGAGCTGGGTGTCTGAGAGGAGCGCTGGGTGTCTGAGAGGAGGGAGAAAATCACAGAGAAAGAAAAAATAGTTATTAAAATCTGTTATTAAACATTATTTTTATTTGCTTTGTGGGAATGGTCTCTTTATTTTGCCTACCTACACAATAGAGAGCACCAGCCTTCGTTTTAGAAATAAATAGCAATCCTGTGTAATCCACTCTGCTGTTGAAGTGTTGCAGGAGTTCATCACGCACTGTGTTTGCGTTAAGGCATCAGCATGCTTCAGTTCGGTTGGCGCTAGCCGAACTCGGCTAGGCGAACCGAACGAGTGTGCTCGCATACTCCCTTGAAAACCGAGAAAAAAACGGCAATAGTACTGTTTGTCCATTTTGAGACGCCATAGCCAGTTTACACTTCCTCAAAATCAGTTGCGGTTGGTGCCGTTTAAGATGAGGGAGGACATTTTTCTCTTTATGAGTATGGCCTTATTTCTATTACAGCATATTTGATGACTGTCATTCATATTCCATTCACCCAGCTCAGTGTAACATTGATATGTTTAGGCTACTACATGATACTCAAATGTCCACTATACCTATCATGAGGTAGCTACAATCTAGCCTACGAATTAAAATGTACAACATAGGTGCACAGGTCGAGAGAAATTAGTATGATGAAGGTGACAAACACGGACACGTTCAATACCGCCTTGCACACTCTTGCCTGTATCTAGCTGATCTAGGTTGTAATCATTAGTCCAACAGTTGCAAACGAGAGTTTCTATTGGACGAATTCAGGTATGTTTTATCCCCGTTTCATTTCGTTTCCTTCCGTTTAAGAAACATTTTTCAACAGAATCGGCGGAATGAATACACCCCTGATCACATGCAAACACAGAACTATCAGCCACATATAAACCTCATGATCCCTTTGCTCGTTGTGTACACTACCGGTCAAAAGTTTGGACACATCTACTCATTCAAGGTTTGTCTTTATTTTTTATTATTTTCTACATTGTAGAATAATAGTGAAGACATCAAAACTATGAAATAACACATATGGAATCATGTAGTAACCAAAAAAAGTGTTAAACAAATCAAAATATATTGTATATTTCAGATTCTTCAAATAGCCACCATTTGCCTTGATGACAGCTTTGCACACTAATGGCATTCTCTCAACCAGCTTCATAAGGTAGTCACCTGGAATGCATTTCAATTAAAAGGTGTGCCTTCTTAAAAGTTAATTTCTTTGAGGTCTTAGTCACGCAATTTTACATCTAAGATGTTTGGTGCAGTATTTCTCAATGAAAAGATGTGCATGAAAATGAGTCGTCTCTCGTTGAATGACAACAAATCGTTTTTTGAAGAATCCATACTGTTAACCAATCACCGACGAAGGGGCGTAGACTTCGGCTACCAACTTCGGCTTGCTTCCAGAAAAAAATATAGTTTACCCGAAACAAACAAAGAATGTCACAAAATGTCGTCATAATATATGCACAAACTCTTCCGAACTGTTTCGTCTGGGAAGCACGCAGACGCCTTTAGGAAGTGGCACTGCAGGCTGCTGAAATGCTGCATTAGCTTTCCGAGAGGGACATAACAGGACTCAGCCTGTTGCAGAGGAACTGGAAAGTCTCTGCTGACGTGAGAGTTATTTATCTATTGGGTGTCGAAATTTTGGAACGGAGTGGTCAGTTGACTGGCACAGGGTTCAGACAGTGGGTCCAGACAGCGGGTTCAGACAGTGGGTCCAGACAGCGGGTCCAGACATTTACATTTTAGTCATTTAGCAGACACTCTTATCCAGAGCGACACAGGAGCAATTAGGGTTAAGTGTCTTGCTCAAGGGCACATCGGCAGATTTTTCACCTAGTTAGCTCTAGGATTCGAACCAACGACCTTTCGGTTACTGGCCCAATGCTCTTAACCGCTAGGCTACCTGCCTCCCAGTGGGTCCAGACAGCGGGTCCAGACAGCGGATCCAGACAGCGGGTGCTCGCCTGCGGCTCTGCAACATGTTATAGATCTGAAACACATACTGTACACGGTAGATTGTTACTATAGCTTCATGATATTGTAATAGCACTTTGTCTGCAGTTTCTACCTCGTAGCCTACCCTCCACTGAGTTCCTGAGAGCAATTACAGGAGATCCTGAGAGCAATCACAATTACCCTCCAGATCAATAGAATGTGAGCTGGCCACTCCAGTCAATGGGACACACATCAACGCACCATAGAATAAGTGGAGATAATATAGCTGATTGGGTTGATTCATTACAGTCTGATTAGGTCAGTAATTGTTTCTCATAACAATGTTCAGCTAAATTATAATTGGAGTATTGAATGAAGACAGCCAGCTAGTACACTTGCAATACAGTGCAGACTGCAATATTACTCTTGCAGTGTGATGTAATGTTAGGAAGGCCCAAAAAATTGTCAAAGACTCCAGTCACCCAAGTCATAGACTGTTCTCTCTGCTACCGCACGGCAAGCGGTACTGGAGCGCCAAGTCTAGGTCCAAAATGTTCCTTAACAGCTTCTACCTCCAAGCCATGAGACTGCTTAACAATGAATCAAATGGCCACCCGGACTATTTACATTGACACTGCTGCTACTCGCTGTTTATTATCCATGCATAGTCACTTTACCCCTACCTACTCTTCCGGTCAAACGTTTTAGAACACCTACTCATTCAAGGGTTTTCTTAATTTTTTACTATTTTAGAATAATAGTGAAGACATCAAAACTATGAAATAACACACATGGAATCATGTAGTCACCAAAACAGTGTTAAACAAATGAAAATATATTTTATATTTGAGATTTTTCAAATAGCCACCCTTTGCCTTGATGACAGCTTTGCAAACTCTTGGAATTCTCTCAGCTTCATGAGGTAGTCACCTGGAATGCATTTCAATTAACAGGTGTGCCTTCTTAAAAAGTTCATTTGTGGAATTTATTTCCTTCTTAATGAGTTTGAGCCAATCAGTTGTGTTGTGACAAGGTAGGGGGGGTATTCATCCCAAAGGTGTTTGATGGGGTTGAGGTCAGGGCTCTGTGCAAGGGCCTTCCCTAAACTGTTGACACAAAGCTGGAAGCACAGAATCATCTAGAATGTCATTGTATGGTATAGCGTTAGGATTTCCCTTCACTGGAACTAAGGGGCCTAACCCGAACCATGAAAAACAGCACCAGATCATTATTCCTCCTCCACTGGGGCAGGTGGCGTTCTCCTGGCATCCGCCAAACCCAGATTTGTCCGTCAGAATGTCAGACGGTGAAGCGTGATTCATCACTCCAGAGAACTCGTTTCCACTGCTCCAGAGTCCAATGGCGGCGAGCTTTCCACCACTCCTGCCGACGCTTGGCATTGTGCATGGTGATCTTAGGCTTGTGTGTGTCTGCTCGGCCATGGAAACACATGTCATGAAGCTCAATGCTTTAGAAACATTTGCTAAATAAACTAAAGGGAAAATAGTAACACAATAAAATAACAATAACGAGGCTATATAAAGGGGGTACCGGTACTGAGTCAATGTGCGGGAGTACAGGTTAGTCCAGGTAATGGAGATAATATGTACAGTACAGTAAGTAAAGTGACAATGCATCGATTATAAACAGAGAGTAGCAGCAGCGTATGTGAAGATTATGAAGGAATGTGTATGTGTGTGTGTGTGTGTGTGTGTGTGTCCGTGTGTGTGTGTGTGTGTGTGTTGGAGTGTCAGTGTAGTATGTGTGAGTGAGTGGTTAGAGTCCAGTGAGTGTGCATAAAGCCTGTGCAAGAGAGTCAGTGCAAAAAAATCTGAATAAATAAGAATAAAATAAGGAGATCAATGCAAATAGTCCAGGTAGCCATTCGATTAACTGTTCAGCAGTCATATGGCTTAGGGGTAGAAGCTGTTAAGGAGCCTTTTGGTCCCAGACTTGGCGCTCTGGTACCGGTTGCTGTGCGGTGTATGACTTGGGTGGCTGGAGTCTTTGACCTTTCTCTGACACAGCCTGGTACAGAAGTCCTGGATGGCAGGGAGCTCAACCCCAGTGATGTACAGAGCCGTACGCACAACGCACTCTTTAGCGCCTTGCGGTCGGATGCCGAGCAGTTGCCATACCAGGCGGTGATGCAACCAGTCAGGATGCTCTCGATGGTGCAGCTGTAGAACTTTTTGAGGATCTGAGGACCCATGCCAAATCTTTTCTGAATGGGGAATAGGCATTGTCGTGCCCTCTTCACAACTGTCTTGGTGTGTTTAGACCATGATAGTTCATTAGTGATGTGGACACCAAGGAACTTGAAGCTCTCGACCCGCTCCACTACAACCCCGTCGATGTTAATGGGGACATGCTCGGCCCTCCTTTTCCTGTAGTCCACAATCAGTTCCTTTGTCTTGATCACAATGAGAGAGAGGTTGTCCTGGCACCACACTGCCGGGTCGCTGACCTCCTCCCTATAAGCTGTCTCATCGTAGTCGGCGATCAGGTCTAGCACTGTTGTGTCGTTGGCAAACTTAATGATGGTGTTGGAGTCGTGCGTGGCCATGCAGTCTCCATTACTGCCAAACGAAAAAGCGTGGCAGATGTGTTGTTACCTACCCTTACCACCTGGGGGCGGCCAACGAACGAACAAATAGCAAGGTTAACTCTACCAGCACGTCTCCATACTTAAAAATGGAGGATAACAACAATGTCGCAATCGAATTTCATCATCGGTCGCTGTCTCACTAGCAGTTTTTCCTGCGAATTAAACCTAGTCCTGTTTCCAGATCCATGGAAAAACTACCAAGAACCAACAAGGCTAGTTTGTGCTGGTTCCGGCATTTCCCGGCACAGTTTGGTTCCTCTAGTGGAATTGCAAAATCTTTGACCAATTGAACACATCAACCTACAGTGGGGAAAAAAAGTATTTAGTCAGCCACCAATTGTGCAAGTTCTCCCACTTAAAAAGTTGAGAGACGCCTGTAATTTTCATCATTGGTACACGTCAACTATGACAGACAAAAGGAGGAAAAAAGATCCAGAAAATCACATTGTAGGATTTTTTATGATTTATTTGCAAATTATGGTGGAAAATAAGTATTTGGTCAATAACACAAGTTTCTCAATACTTTGTTATATACCCTTTGTTGGCAATGACACAGGTCAAATGTTTTCTGTAAGTCTTCACAAGGTTTTCAAACACTGTTGCTGGTATTTTGGTCCATTCCTCCATGCAGATCTCCTCTAGAGCAGTGATGTTTTGGGGCTGTCGCTGGACAACACGGACTTTCAACTCCCTCCAAATATTTTCTATGGGGTTGAGATCTGGAGACTGGCTAGGCCACTCCAGGACCTTGAAATGCTTCTTACGAAGCCACTCCTTCGTTGCCCGGGCGGTGTGTTTGGGATCATTGTCATGCTGAAAGACCCAGCCACGTTTCATCTTCAATGCCCTTGCTGATGGAAGGAGGTTTTCACTCAAAATCTCACGATACATGGCCCCATTCATTCTTTCCTTTACACGGATCAGTCGTCCTGGTCCCTTTGCAGAAAAACAGCCCCAAAGCATGATGTTTCCACCCCCATGCTTCACAGTAGGTATGGTGTTCTTTGGATGCAACTCAGCATTCTTTGTCCTCCAAACACGACGAGTTGAGTTTTTACCAAAAAGTTCTATTTTGGTTTCATCTGACCATATGATATTCTCCCAATCCTCTTCTGGGTCATCCAAATGCACTCTAGCAAACTTCAGATGGGCCTGGACATGTACTGGCATAAGCAGGGGGACACGTCTGGCACTGCAGGATTTGAGTCCCTGGCGGCGTAGTGTGTTACTGATGGTAGGCTTTGTTACTTTGGTCCCAGCTCTCTGCAGGTCATTCACTAGGTCCCCCCGTGTGGTTCTGGGATTTTTGCTCACCGTTCTTGTGATCATTTTGACCCCACGGGGTGAGATCTTGCGTGGAGCCCCAGATCGAGGGAGATTATCAGTGGTCTTGTATGTCTTCCATTTCCTAATAATTGCTCCCACAGTTGATTTCTTCAAATCAAGCTGCTTAACTATTGCAGATTCAGTCTTCCCAGCCTCGTGCAGGTCTACAATTTTGTTTCTGGTGTCCTTTGACAGCTCTTTGGTCTTGGCCATAGTGGAGTTTGGAGTGTGACTGTTTGAGGTTGTGGGCAGGTGTCTTTTATACTGATAACAAGTTCAAACAGGTGCCATTAATACAGGTAACGAGTGGAGGACAGAGGAGCCTCTTAAAGAAGAAGTTACAGGTCTGTGAGAGCTAGAACTCTTGCTTGTTTGTAGGTGACCAAATACTTATTTTCCACCATAATTTGCAAATAAATTAATAAAAAATCCTACAATGTGATTGGAATTTTTTTCCTCAATTTGTCTGTCATAGTTAACGTGTACCTATGATGAAAAGTACAGGCCTCTCTCATCTTTTTAAGTGGGAGAACTTGCACAATTGGTGGCTGACTAAATACTTTTTTTCCCCACTGTATATGTGATGAGGTGGTGTTGAAGAAGTCAGGCGCAGGAGGGTAAATCACAGAATAACAGGCTTTAATCCGCAAAATACAGTATTACGCAGAAATGCGTCAAACACACTCCAAGGCACAAAACAGGCGCACCGGAAAATACAAGGCACATGGGAAATACTCCCGTCAACACACAATACAAGAGCTCCACCGAGCTTCACTAACCTCCACAACAAACAATCACCCACACAGACAAGGAAGCAGAGGGAACACTTATAATGAGGGGACCAGGTGTGTGTGATTGAAGACAAGACAAATGGAGTGATGATAAATGGATTGGCAGTAGCTAGTAAGCCGGTGACGCCGAATGCCGAAACCTGCCCGAACAAGGAGGGGAGGCAGCCTCGGCGGAAGTCGTGGCAGTATCCCCCCCCCCCCCCCCCCCCCGACGCGCGGCTCCAGCAGCGCGCCGACCCTGGCCTCGGGAATGGACAGGAAGATGCTGAGCAGGGAGAGCCGGATGGCGACGGTGGAAATCCCGTAACATGGAGGGATCGAGGAAATCTCTCACCGGAACCCAGCACCGTTTACTGAAGGCCCCCCACCCGACGCCTCGAATCCAGGATGGAACGGACAGAGTACGCCGGGGCCCCCTTGATGTCCAGAGGAGGTGGAGGGACCTCCCGCACCTCAGCCTCCTGGAACGGACCTGCCTGAGGAGAGTTACATAAAACGTTAATACGGTAATCAGGGTGAAGTAATAACCTATAAGTGACCTCGTTGACTCTAATCAGGACTTTGAACGGCCCCACAAAACCGCGGGCTCAGCTTCCGGCAGGGCAGACGGAGGGGCAGATTCCGGGTCGAGAGCCAGACCCGATCCCCCGGTACAAAGACGGGGGGCCTCACTGCGGTGGCGGTCAGCGTTGGCCTTCTGACGACGCACGGCGCATTGGAGGTGAACGTGGGCAGCATTCCACGTCTCCTCCGCGTGCCAAAACCAGTCATCCACCACAGGACCCTTGGTCTGGCTCTGGTGCCACGGTGCTAGAACCGGTTGCTAACCTAGAATACACTGGAAAGGTGTTAGGTTAGTGGAGGAGTGGCGGAGAGAGTTCTGGGCATATTCTTGCCATGGGCATATTCTGCCCATGGCAAGAACACCAACCACTCCCCCGGCCGGTCCTGGCAGTAGGACCACAGGAACCTCCCACATCCTGATTTACCCATTCCAGCTGCCCATTACTCTCGGGGTGGAACCCAGAGGTCAGGCTGACCGAGACCCCAAGACGTTCCATGAACACCTTCCAGACCTTGGATGTGAACTGGGGACCCCAGTCAGACACTATATCCTCTGGTACCCCGTAGTGCCGAAAGACGTGTGTAAACAGGGCCTCCGCAGTTTGCAGAGCCGTGGGGAGACCGGGCAGAGGAAGGAGGCGGCAGGCTTTAGAAAAGCGGTCCACAACGACCAGGATGGTGGTGTTACCTTGGGAGAGGGGAAGATTAGTTAGAAAATCAACACTTAGGTGAGACCATGGTCGTTGTGGAACTGGTAAAGGTTGTAAATTACCAGCTGGGAGGTGCCTAGGTGCCTTACTCTGGGCGCACACTGAGCAGGAGGAGACATACACCCTCACGTCCTTAGCCAAGGTAGGCCACCAGTACTTTCCGGTCAGGCAGCGCACTGTACGGCCGATACCTGGGTGATCAGAGGAGGGGGACATGTGTGCCCAATAGATCAGATGGTCATGGACAAGAGACGGCACGTACTGCAGCCCAGCTGGGCACTGAGGTGGAGATGGCTCTGTACGTAATGCCTGCTCTATGTCCGCGTCCACCGCCCATACTACCGGCGCCACAATGCAGGAGGACGGGAGTATGGGGGTGTTGTCTCTAGGCCGCTCCTCTGTGTCGTACAGCCGTGACAGTGCGTCTGCCTTCACGTTCTTCGTACCCGGGATGTAAGACAGTGTAAAATCAAACCGGGTGAAGAATAGGGCCCACCTGGCCTGGCGAGGGTTCAGCCTCCTCGCTGCCCGGACGTACTCCAGGTTACGGTGGGCCGTCCAGACAAGGAAAGGGTTTCGCCCCCTCGAGCCAGTGCCTCCACACGGTCAGGGCTCAGACAACAGCCAACAGCTCCCGATCACCAACGTCGTAATTCTGCTCCCTGCACTGAGCTTCTTGGAGAAGAAGGCTCAGGGGTGGAGCTTGGATGGCATGCCCGAGCATTGAGATAGGACAGCGCCTATCCCTACCTCGGATGCATCCACCTCCACTACGATCAGTAGTCATGGATTGGGGTGGGCCAGTACCGGGGCTGAGTTGAACAGAACCCTCAGGTTACTGAAGGACCTGTCAGTCTCAGCAGACCAGTGGAGCCGGGATGGCCCACCCTTCAACAGTGAGGTGATGGGAGCTGCGACCTTGCCAAAGCCCTGGATAAACCTCCAATAGTAGTTGGCAAAGCCAAGAAAGCGCTGCACCTCCTTTACCGTGGCTGGAGTCGTCCAATTACGCACGGCTGAAATGCGATCTCCCTCCATCTCCACACCTGAGGTGCGATATCAGAGGAAGGAGACGGACTGCTGGAAAAACAGACAGTGTTCTGTCTCCGACAGTCGGCCCAGCACTTTGCGAACCAGGGACACATGCTCAGCGCACGTAGCGGAATACACCGGAATGTCATCGATGTAGACCACTACACCGTGACCAAGCATGTCCCAAAACACCTCGTTCACAAAGGACTGGAAGACGGATGGAGCATTCATCAAACTGTACGGCATCACCAGGTATTCGTAATGCCCCGTGGTTGTGCTGAATGCTGTCTTCCACTCGTCCCCCTCTCAGACACGCACCAGGTTGTACGCACTCCGGAGATCAAATTTTGTGAAGAAGCGCGCCCCATGCATTGACTCGATTTTCAGATGGAATGAGGGGTGGAGGATAACTATAACGAATTGTCCCCTTGTTCAGTGCTCGGTAATCAATGCACGGGTGCAGACCTACGTCTTTCTTCTTCACAAAAAAGAAACTTGAGGAGTTGGGCAAAGTGGAGGGACGTATGAACCCCTGGAGCAGAGACTCAGAGACGTATGTCTCCATCGCCTCCGTTTCAGCCTGCGACAGGGGATACACATGATTCCTGGGAGGCACAGCGTCTACCCGGAGGTTTATCGCGCAATCCCCCGCCCGATGAGGTGGTAATTTGGTCTCCTGCATTTTGGAAAACATGTGCGCCAAATCAAGGTATTCGGGGGGAATACGAACGGTGGAGGTAGTGTCTGGACTTTCAACCGTGGTTGCACCAACAGAAACAGCTAGACACCTACCCTGACACTCTCGCGACCACCCCGTGAGAACCCTCTGCGGCCATGAAAAGGTGGGGTTGTGTAGTGCTAACCAGGGAAGACCCAACGCAACAGGGAAATCAGGAGACTCAATTATAGAAAAGGTGACTTGCTCTCTATGGGTCTCGTGCGTAACCATAGTGACTGGTGCTGTAACCTCCCTAACGAACCCGGAACCTGATGGTCGACTGTCAAGTGCTCTGATGGGGAGTGGAATGGATAGGGGAACCAATGTAATAACTAGACTATGTGCTAATGACCTTCCAATAAAGTTCCCAGCTGCGCCTGAATCGACCAGCGCCTTACACTGGGGAACTACCTTGTAATCAGGGAAGTGGATGTGTAGGGTACAGTGCGCAACAGAGGTCTCTGAACGAGTGTGGGTGTTCGATACCTGGGGTGACGCGAGAGTGCCCTGCCTGCTGCCTCCAGACCCAAAAGAACGCTGATGACAGCGTGCAGTAGAATGTCCTCTCGTGCCACAAGAGTGACACTGGCGCTGTCGTCCTCCACTCTCCCGGATCGCCGCACCACCCAGCTCCAGGCCCCTTCCAGGACATCTTCTAGAAGCCAGCAGGTTGTCCAACCGGATGGCCATGTCCACCAATTGATTGAAGGACAACGTGGTGTCCCTTCGGACGTCTTGTCGCAGGTGGCACCGGAAGTGGTCGATTAGGGCCCGCTCGTTCCACCTGGACCCAGCCGCTAGAGTCGAAACTCCAGGGCAAAGTCCTGCGTGGTCCTCGTCCTCTGCCTCAGGTTGAACAGCCGCTCGCCCGCCTCTCTACCATTGGGCGGGTGATCGAAGACGGCCCGGAAGAGGCGAGCGAACTACCTGTAGTTCTCCAGGGCTTTCCCTGAGAGGCAGGAGACGAGGGCGGACACCTTCTCCCGCTCCTATGGAGCCGGGCTGATGGTCGAGAAGTATAGATCCAGTTGCAGGAGGAATTCCTGGCAGCGGGCAGCTGTTCCGTCAAAATCACTTGGTCAGGATACAGTTGAAGTCGGAAGTTTACATACACTTAGGTTGGAGTCATTAACTTGTTTTTCAACCACTCCACAAATTTCTTGTTAACAAACTAAAGTTTTGGCAAGTCGGTTAGGACACCTACTTTGTGCATGACACAAGTCATTTTTCCTACAATTGTTTACAGACAGATTATTTCACTTATAATTCACTGTATCACAATTCCAGTGGGTCAGAAGTTTACATACAATAAGTTGACTGTGCCTTTAAAAAGCTTGGAAAATTCCAGAAAGTGATGTCATGGCTTTAGAAGCTTCTGATAGGCTAATTGACATCATTTGAGTCAATTGCACGTGTACCTGTGGCTTTATTTCAAGGCCTACCTTCAAACTCATTGCCTCTTTGCTTGACATCATGGGAAAATCAAAAGAAATCAGCCAAGACCTCAGAAACAAAATTGTAGACCTCCACAAGTCTGGTTCATCGTTGGGAGCAATTTCCAAATGCCTGAAGGTACCACGTTCATCTGTACAAACAATAGTAAGCAAGTATAAACACCATGGGACCACGCAGCCGTCATACCGCTCAGGAAGGAGATGCGTTCTGTCTCCTAGAGATTAACGTACTTTGGTGCGGAAAGTGAAATGAAATAAATTAAATAAATATGTAATTGTTGTGTTATTTATTCACTTATGTTCCCTTTATCTAATATTAGGTTTTGGTTGAAGATCTGATAACATTCAGTATCACAAATATGCAAAAGTAGAGAAAATTAGAAAGGGGGCAAATACTTTTTCACAGCACTGTATGTGACTCAAATACCATCAGGATAGGCTGAAGGGGATGCTGTTGAATGGCAAAGACCTATCCAAATGCTTATCAGATCGATACAAAAGCATAGCGTGCCAGTAAGTCATACAAGCCGCATGCAACACTGTTGTCTGAGAGGCAGGCGCTGAGCCACTGCAGGGAGGGATACGCAGAGATGCTATGTCATGATACTTCAACTAAATAGGACAAGTTATACATCACTGGAAAGCTGAAAGACAGTAGAATCCGAATGTGCATAGGTGCTGCACAGAATATTTGCGCATCTTTCCCAGAAATGTATGCGTAGCCAAAACATCATCGCTTTAGCATTAGCCATTTTGGACAATGCAAATGAGGGCATATTTTCCCGTGCATCTGAAAAGATTATCAAAACATTGTCATGGATGAATTACATAACAACCAAAGCTTGAATGAAAGATAAGTCATTATGTTTTTTAACCAATGGTTTATTGTAAAATGTATTGTTGTGACCTAATCGAATGTGCATGGGTTTCAATGGCTGACTGAACAGGGAAAATATATAACATGGATTTTTTTATTCAACTTTTAAAGTTGGAAATATGTTTGTGTATTGGAAAAAGAGTTCTCAGAGTTGAATTTCTCTGTTTTGGTACAATTTTGACAAGTAGGTGTGAGGGAGACTGAAGAGGGGCAGGCAGCTGGTGATTTATGGCCCTGCAGACAATGTATGACCACCTGTCGGAGTGGAGAGAGGCTGATAAAGATCTCAACTGGTGATTTGGCTGGCTGAGGGCCTGTTTGAAATAGAAACACAGAATTTTCAGCATTAAAACATTTTCAGTTTATTAATGATTAAATTTAACCTATAGGGCCACTAGAGGGTCATTTGACTATAGGAAAAGGTGAACTAATAGCTGGGCCGTTGATATACAACTACATAACTTATAGACCCCCCCCCCCCCCCCCACCCCCTCACACACACACACACACACACACACACGTACAAACGCAGGCACGCAAAAGCACACAGGCACACAGGCACATTTATGCTGACTCTACACACAGGCACACACACTTACACATAATTATCATATACACTGCTGCTACTCTGTTTATCATAAATCCTGATGCCTAGTCACCTTACCCCTATACATACATTTACATAATTTGAAGACGGAAGGGTGGATAAGTCAAATGGCGAGGGAGAGGAAAGAGAAAAATGAATAGGGCTTCAAGGTTAGACAAGCGGGCCGATAACCGGCGGGTCTGAACCCCTAGCTGCCTGTGGGGAAATCTGCAGGGACTGATTCGGCAGCCAGAGAGTTACCAGCTAGAATATACAGTTGAAATCGGAAGTTTACATACACTTAGGTTGGAGTCATTAAAACTCATTTTTCAACCACTCCACACATTTCTTGTTAACAAACTATAGTTTTGGCAAGTCGGTTAGGACATCTACTTTGTGCATGACACAAGTAATTTTTCCAACAATTGTTTACAGACAGATTATTTCACTTATAATTCACTGTATCACAATTCCAGTGGGTCAGAAGTTTACATACACTAAGTTGACTGTGCCTTTAAACAGCTTGGAAAATTCCAGAAAATTATGTCATGGCTTCAGAAGCTCCTGATAGGCTAATTGACATCATTTGAGTCAATTGGAGGTGTACCTGTGGATGTATTTCAAGGCCTACCTTCAAACTCAGTGCCTCTTTGCTTGACATCATGGGAAAATCAAAAGAAATCAGCCAAGACCTTAGAAAAATAATTGTAGACGTCCACAAGTCTGGTTCATCTTTGGGAGCAATTTCCAAATGCCTGAAGGTACCACGTTCATCTGTACAAACAATAGTAAGCAAGTATAAACACCATGGGACCACGCAGCTGTCATACTGCTCAGGAAGGAGACACGTTCTGTCTCCTAGAGATGAACGTACTTTGGTGCGAAAAGTGCAAATCAATCCCAGAACAACAGCAAAGGACCTTGTGAAGATGCTGGGGGAAACAGGTATAAAAGTATCTATATCCACAGTAAAACGAGTCCCATATCGACATAACCTGAAATGCCGCTCAGCAAGGAAGAAGCCACTGCTCCAAAACCGTCCTAAAAAAGCCAGACTGCGGTTTGCAACTGCACATGGGGACAAAGATCGTACTGTTTGGAGAAATGTCCTCTGGTCTGATGAAACAAAAATAGAACTGTTTGGCCATAATGACCATCGTTATGTTTGGAGGAAAAAGGGGGTCGCTTGCAAGCCGAACAACACCATCCCAACCGTGAAGCACGGGGGTGGCAGCATCATGCTGTAGAGGTGCTTTGCTGCAGGAGGGACTGGTGCACTTCACAAAATAGATGGCATCATGATTATGTGGATATATTGAAGCTACATCTCAGGAAGTTAAAGCTTGGTCGCAAATGGGTCTTCCAAATGAACAATGACCCCAAGCATACTTCCAAAGTTGTGACAAAATGGCTTAAGGACAACAAAGTCAAGGTATTGGAGTGGCCATCACAAAGCCCTGACCTCAATCCCATAGAACATTTGTGGGCAGAACTGAAAAAGCTTGTGCTGGAACTTGAAACTGAATGAGTGTCCATACAACCAACTGAAGGAGTCAAGCAGGATCAGTGTCCATACAACCAACTGAAGTAGTCAAACAGGATCATGAGGGTTTCAGCTGGTTCTTGTAGTTTTCTTTTGTGTTGTTTCGCTCTCATCCTTTTATACTCTCCTTCCTCTCTCTGTTATTTATTTTTTATTTTTCATTCCTCAGTATGTATATTGTATATCTGCCCCCCTCTCTGTCTCTCTCTCTCTCTCTCTCTCTCTCTCTCTCTCTCTCTCACTCTCTCTCACTCTCTCTCACTCTCTCTGTCTCTCTGTCTCTCGCTCTCTCTCGCTCTCTCGCCCTCTCCCTCTCTCTCTCTCTCTCTCTCTCTCTCTCTCTCTCTCTCTCTCTCTCTCTCTCTCTCTCTCTCTCTCTCTCTCTCTCTCTCTCTCTCTCACTCTCTCTCACTCTCTCTGTCTCTCTGTCTCGCTCTCTCTCTCGTCCTCTCTCTCTCTCTCTCCCTCCCTCTCTCTCTCTCTTGCTCTCTCTCCGTCTCTGTCTCTGTCTCTCTCTCGCTCTCTCTCCGTCTCTGTCTCTGTCTCTGTCTCTGTCTCTGTCTCTCTCTCTCTCTCTCTCTCTCTCTCTCTCTCTGTCTTTCTGTCTCTCTCCCTCCCTCTCTCTCTCGCTCTCTCTCTCTCTACGTCTCTGTCTCTGTCTCTCTCTCTCTCTCTCTCTGTCTCTCCCTCCCTCCCTCTCCCGCTCCCTCTCTCTCTCTCTCTTTCTCTCTCTCTGAGATCTGGGGAAAGTCTGTCTTTCTGTCCTGCATTCTACAGCTGAGTGGACTCCTAGACCCCCTCATGCTCATAGAATTGTGTGTACGTGTGTGTGTACGTGTGTGTTTTCCCAATTACACATAGTGATGTAAACGGTCCATTTGTGTTTGCTAAATATAACAAAGGGCTGTAAAACACAGGAAGCAATGAATATGGAAGTTGTATGTGTGTGTGTGTGTGTGTGTGTGTGTGTGTGTGTGTGTGTGTGTGTGTGTCTGTGTGTGTTTGTGTGTGTTGTACTGCGGGGATTCTACACTCTCTGATGACTTCTCCAGCTGTCTAACCCATAGAAATACAATGGTTAGACTGGGCGTCCCCATTCAAGTCAATGATGGCATAATGGGTTGACTGGCGGCCATTGCAAGTGGACATTACAACAACA
>NW_028160168.1:65000-70048 GCF_964263955.1 Coregonus lavaretus
CCCAGCTTCATCAGCAGCAGATTTTTTAATTTAGAATGGAAAAATGAATGTGTTTATGCAACAAATGGTAGTGCATCGAACCGAATCGCATCGGTCAGAAGCTGAGGAGAGCGCAACAGCCAATCAGAATGAAGAAGGAGCGAGAGAGAGAGAGAGAGAGAAGGAAAGCGGCGAGAGGAGAGAGAGAGAGAGAGAGAAGAGAGAGAGAGAGAGAAGGAGCGAGAGAGAGAGAGAGAAGGAGCGTTGAGAGAGAGAGACAGAGAAGGAGCGAGAGAGAGAGGAGAGAGAGAGAGAGAGAAGGAGCGAGAGAGAGAGAGAGAGAGAGGGAGCGTGAGAGAGAGTGAGAGAGAGAGAGAAGGAATGAGAGAGAGAGAGAGAGAGAAGGAGCGAGAGAGAGAGAGAGAGAGAGAAGGAGCGAGAGAGAGAGAGAGAGAGAAGGAGCGAGAGAGAGAGCGAGAGGAGAGGAGAGAGAGAGAAGGAATGAGAGAGAGAGAGAGAAGAGAGATGAGAGAGAGAGAGAGAGAGAGAGAGAGAGAGAGAAGGAGCGAGAGAGAGAGAGAGAGAAGGAGCGAGCGAGAGAGAGAGATGGAGAGAGAGAGAGAAGGAGCGAGAGAGAGGGAGAGAGAGAGGGGAGGAGCGAAGAGAGAGAGGGAGGGAGGGAGAGAGAGAGAGAGAGAGGGAGAGAGAGAGAGATAGGGAGATGGGAGAGAGAGAGAGAGAGAGAGCGAGAGAGAGAGAGAGAGAGAGAGAGAGAGAGAGAGAGAGAGAGAGAGAGAGAGAAGAGATAGGGAGAGAGAGAGAGAAAAAGAGAGAGAGAGATGGAGGCGAGAGAGAGAGAGAGAGAGAGAGAGAGAGAGAGAGAGAGGGGTAAGACATGAGAGATAGAAGCTGAAAACATTGCTTTTACACATAAGGATCAGTATCTTACCACATGAAAATAAATCAAATTATGCAAAACTCCTGTCTCCAATTATTGTGTTAACAGTCAGTGAATATATGAATACGTCCCAAATGGTACCCTATTCCCTACGTAATGCATTACTTTTGCCTTCGTAGGGAACTATTACATAGGCAATAGGGTGCCATGTGGGATATAGCCAATGATTCTCTGATTAGATATGTAAAAAAAAAATATTTCTCCACATGCAACTTATTCCTTATACAAAGGCATGTGTGTATGGCGTTCTCTCTATGTCCCCCCACACTGAAAAGACCCAGACATGGTGTTCTGCGTTTTGCTCCACATGACTCGTCCGAAGGTAATCAGTACCGTTTTTTTTTTTTTTATGAATGGAAGTATGAAGGTAGTTTTTGCCTACAGAAAAAGGAGTTAAATATGTGTATTTTTTTTTTTTTTTTACAAATAAATATATATATATATATATATATACAGTGAGGGAAAAAAGTATTCGATCCCCTGCTGATTTGTACGTTGCCCACTGACAAAGACATGATCAGTCTATAATTTTAATGGTAGGTTTTTTTTGAACAGTGAATTGATTTGTATTTTAATGAGGAAATGAGTATTTGACCCCTCTGCAAAACATGACTTAGTACTTGGTGGCAAAACTCTTGTTGGCAATCACAGAGGTCAGACGTTTCTTGTAGTTGGCCACCAGGTTTGCACACATCTCAGGAGGGATTTTGTCCCACTCCTCTTTGCAGATCTTCTCCAAGGAATTAAGGTTTCGAGGCTGACGTTTGGCAACTCGAACCTTCAGCTCCCTCCACAGATTTTCTATGGGATTAAGGTCTGGAGACTGGCTAGGCCACTCCAGGACCTTAATGTGCTTCTTCTTGAGCCACTCCTTTGTTGCCTTGGCCGTGTGTTTTGGGTAATTGTCATGCTGGAATCCCCATCCAAGACCCATTTTCAATGCCCTGGCTCAGGGAAGGAGGTTCTCACCCAAGATTTGACGGTACATGGCCCCATCCATCGTCCCTTTGATGCGGTGAAGTTGTCCTGTCCCCTTGCAGAAAAACACCTCCATGTTTGACGGTGGGGATGGTGTTCTTGGGGTCATAGGCAGCATTCCTCCTCCTCCAAACACGGCGAGTTGAGTTGATGCCAAAGAGCTCAATTTTGGTCTCATCTGACCACAACACTTTCACCCAGTTCTCCTCTGAATCATTCAGATGTTCATTGGCAAACTTCAGACGGGCATGTGTATGTGCTTTCTTGAGCAGGGGGACCTTGCGGGCACTGCAGGATTTCAGTCCTTCACGGCGTAGTGTGTTACCAATTATTTTCTTGGTGACTATGGTCCCAGCTGCCTTGAGATCATTGACAAGATACTCCCATGTAGTTCTGGGCTGATTCCTCACCGTTCTCATGATCATTGCAACTCCACAAGGTGAGATCTTGCATGGAGCCCCAGGCCGAGGGAGATTGACAGGTCTTTTGTGTTTCTTCCATTTGCGAATAATCGCACCAACTGTTGTCACCTTCTCACCAAGCTGCTTGGCGATAGTCTTGTAGCCCATTCCAGCCTTGTGTAGGTCTACAATCTTGTCCCTGACATCCTTGGAGAGCTCTTTGGTCTTGGCCATGGTGGAGAGTTTGGAATCTGATTGATTGCTTCTGTGGACAGGTGTCTTTTATACAGGTAACAAGCTGAGATTAGGAGCACTCCCTTTAAGAGTGTGCTCCTAATCTCAGCTCGTTACCTGTATAAAAGACACCTGGGAGCCAGAAATCTTTCTGATTGAGAGGGGGTCAAATACTTATTTCCCTCATTAAAATGCAGTCTCTCACTGTTCAAATAAACCTACCATTAAAATTATAGACTGTTCATTTCTTTGTCAGTGGGCAAACGTACAAAATCAGCAGGGGATCAAATACTTTTTTCCCTCACTGTATACTGTAGTCTCGTTATTGTTATTTTATTGTGTTACTTTTTATTTTATTTTAGTTAGTAAATATTTTCTTAACTCTATTTCTTGAACTGCATTGTTGGTTAAGGGCTTGTAAGTAAGCATTTCACTGTAAGGTCTAGACCTGTTGTGTTCGGCACGTGACAATTAACCTTTGATTTGATTTGATTTTGATTTGATTCTAAAACTTTTGACCGGTACCGTATATATATATTATTATTTTAGAATGAATCATTACATCACTACCAATTTGAAAGAGAACATCTGTCACGATCGTCGGTAAGAGATGAGGACCAAGGCGCAGCGTTGCAGACGAACATAGTCTTTATTAGTGATAAACGACAAAAACAACAAAAACGATAACGTGACAGTCAACGGTCTAACACAAACCAACTAGAACATGATCCCACACACACGAAAGAAAACAGACTGTTTAAATATGGCTCCCAATCAGAGACAACCAGCAACAACTGACACTCGTTGCCTCTGATTGGGAGCCACTCTGGCCAACATAGAAATAGCACCCATAGAATATACACCATAGAAACAAAACATATAGATCTACACACCCTGGCTCAACATAACAGTGTCCCCAGAGCCAGGGCGTGACAACAGCTTGGAGATTATGGGGGAAATTATCAGACCAAGTGTGAGGACACAACAGTTCACCTGACACAAGACTGTTGATTTTATGTGCATTTTACATTTACTGTACTAGAATATTAATGAAAATGTTGGGGTAGGAGCAACGTAAGAAAAACTCATTACAAGGGTTTGAGTGAGCGGTCTAACTGTGGCCACACACCTCTCCAAACTGTGCACAGTTGCTAAGTAATTCATTTCAATATCACATTTATGACTCAGGGAAATAGCCTTTGACTATAAAGTGATTTTCGGAGCTCTCCCAGCTTTGCCGTTGAGGAACTGAAGCAAGCACTCATGTTGTTTTTTTTGTTTGGAACACAGCCCTGCGTCGCCACCATCACACAATTACTGGTGTTGTTGTCTACTCAATCCAAAAACAGTCCATTGTCAGGTGGACTTTATTTCAAAAGCGTATTCTATTTGCCAACATGACTAGGCTAAATTATAAAATAGGCTTTTCAAAAGGCAATTCAGACAAACAGATTGTAATTTTGGTGAGCATAGAATAAGTGTTCAAGTGTGTGTTCCGCAGCAAATTTTCTTCACAATACGACAAACATAGGCTCATCCTGTTCAGGACAAACAAGGGTATAACGCATCTCATCCTTGTAACATCAAACATAGTGATCATAAACTACTGATACTACATATGACATGAGTTTACATATGTGATGTGCACATTTGGACTCACGGGTGTTTGGTGTGCTTGCATGACATTCAAAGCGGTATTTATTACAATCCTCAACGTCTCATCTTTTTCAGAGCACATGGACTATTAGTGGGAGGGATGGGGACATCTTCTTATTGTGTGTGGTACACACGTTTAGAACCCCATACAGCGCTGGAAAGCGTCATATGCTGTATAGCATGTCACTGTACAGCCATTGAGTTCCAATTTATTTTCAACCCGTGTACGGAATGACACGGGCTGTGAGTGTAAACGGTTAAGTAATTTTCCACTGGAAAGGACAGCATGTTCTAATATCCTGAGATTATTTGTTCTGTTTCAGTTGTTGTTGTTGTTGTTGTTGTTGTTGTGTTGCATACCCTTGAACCTCTACATTGAGTCAGGTCTACAGTTGGGATATCTATAGAAGAAACCAGAAATGATCCTTGTTTATTGCCAGATCCCTTCCTTTGAAAAGTATTTCAAAATAGTCAACTGTTTTTGTATATCATCCTTCACTTACTGGAGTTCTTTGGAAATGAAGTGATTTTCCACTAGCAAGGACACGATGTTCTGATATCCTGAGTTGTAGTTGTTCTGTTTCCTATGAGAGACAGATCTCACACTCCCTCACTCCTCTCTACACAGACAAACACACACACACACACACACACACATATACATACATACACACACACTCCTCTCAACAGGATGCATCTCTCACTGGATAGGCTATATAAATATTTACCCTTGAAAGTTATCCCTGGCTGGTTTGTGAGGGCTGGGAACAGAGGTGAGCGGTACGGTGCTGTGCCATATTTGGGTCAGTCTGCCAAAACATGACCGTGTCCCAAATGGCACC
>NW_028160167.1:0-45844 GCF_964263955.1 Coregonus lavaretus
TCAGGATTCACCACAGCTCCTTGTGGACAGGATTCACCACAGCTCCTAATGGTCAGGATTCACCACAGCTCCTAATGAACAGGATTCACCACTCTCCTAATGGACAGGATTCACCATAGCTCCTAATGGTCAGGATTCACCACAGCTCCTATTGGACAGGATTCACCACAGCTCCTAATGGTCAGGATTCACCACAGCTCCTAATGGACAGGATTTACCATAGCTCCTAATGGACTAGATTCACCACAGCTCCTAATGGTCAGGATTCACCACAGCTCCTAATGGACAGGATTCACCAAAGCTCCTAATGGACAGGATTCACCACAGCTCCTAATGGTCAGGATTCCCCACAGCTCCTAATGGACAGGATTCACCACAGCTCCTAACGGACAGGATTCACCACAGCTCCTAATGGACAGGATTCACCACAGCTCCTAATGGACAGGATTCACCACAGCTCCTAATGGTCAGGATTCACCACAGCTCCTAATGGTTAGGATTCACCACAGCTCCTAATGGACAGGATTCACCACAGCTCCTAATGGTCAGGATTCACCACATTTTCTAATGGTCAGGATTCAACACAGCTCCTAATGGTCAGGATTCACCACAGCTCCTAATGGACAGGATTCACCACAGTTCCTAATGGTCAGGATTCACCACAGCTCCTAATGGACAGGATTCACCACAGCTCCTAATGGTCAGGATTCACCACAGTTCCTAATGGTCAGGATTCACCACAGCTCCTATTGGTCAGGATTCACCACAGCTCCTAATGGACTGGATTCACCAGAGCTCCTAATGGACAGGATTCACCACAGCTCATAATGGACAGGATTCACCACAGCTCCTAATGGTCAGGATTCACCACAGCTCCTAATGGACAGGATTCACCACAGCTCCTAATGGACAGGATTCACCACAGCTCCTAATGGTCAGGATTCACCACAGCTCCTAATGGACAGGATTCACCACAGCTCCTTATGGTCAGGATTCACCACGCATTTGAAAAGAAAGGGGGATAAAAAAAATCCACAAAAGACAGTTAGGAAAAAGAAAAAAAACGTTCAAAACCTCCATATTACTTAGAACTGTGCCAAATGAAGTATATTCTTAGTTGGTTGGTTTTTCACTAAAGAACAAAGTATTATTCAAATGTGTATCACTATCCAATCACAGACAACAGGAGACGGGTATCCCAGTGTGGTTACAGCTCCTAATGGTCAGGATTCACCACAGCTCCTAATGGTCAGGATTCACCACAGCTCCTAATGGACTGGATTCACCACAGCTCCTAATGGACAGGATTCACCACAGCTCCTAATGGACAGGATTCACCACAGCTCCTAATGGTCAGGATTCACCACAGCTCCTAATGGACAGGATTCACCACAGCTCCTAATGGACAGGATTCACCACTCTCCTAATTGACAGGATTCACCATAGCTCCTAATGGACAGGATTCACCACAGCTCCTAATGGTCAGGATTCACCACAGCTCCTAATGGACAGGATTCACCACAGCTCCTATTGGACAGGATTCACCACGCTCCTAATTGACAGGTTTCACCACAGCTCCTAATGGACAGGATTCACCACAGCTCCTAATGGATAGGATTCACCACAGCTCCTAATGGTCAGGATTCACCACAGCTCCTAATGGACAGGATTCACCACAGCTCCTAATGGTCAGGATTCACCACAGCTCCTAATGGACAGGATTCACCACAGCTCCTAATGGTCAGGATTCACCACAGCTCCTAATGGTCAGGATTCACCACAGCTACTAATGAACAGGATTCACCACAGTTCCTAATGGTCAGGATTCACCACAGCTCCTAATGGACAGGATTCACCACAGCTCCTAATGGTCAGGATTCACCACAGCTCCTAATGGACAGGATTCACCACAGCTCCTAATGGTCAGGATTCACCACAGCTCCTATTGGTCAGGATTCACCATAACTCCTAATGGTCAGGATTCACCACAGCTCCTAATGGTCAGGATTCACCACAGCTCCTAATGGACAGGATTCACCACAGCTCCTAATGGTCAGGATTCACCACAGCTCCTAATTGACAGGATTCACCACAGCTCCTAATGGTCAGGATTCACCACAGCTCCTAATGGTCAGGATTCACCACAGCTCCTAATGGACAGGATTCACCACAGCTCCTAATGGTCAGGATTCACCACAGCTCCTAATTGACAGGATTCACCACAGCTCCTAATGGTCAGGATTCACCACAGCTCCTAATGGTCAGGATTCACCACGCATTTGGAAAGAAAGGGGGATAAAAAATATCCACAAAAGACTGTTAGGAAGAAGAAGAAAAAATGTTCAAAACCTCCATATTACTTAGAACTGTGCCAAATGAAGCGTATTCTTTAGTTGGTTGGTTTTTCACTAAAGAACAAAGTATTATTCAAATGTGTATCACTATCCAATCACAGACAACAGGAGACGGGTATCCCAGTGTGGTTATAGTTAATCTCAATGGGTTTTCTGCCATCAGGAGTCCAGCTGCTTTATGGCTCTCTGATAACCTCTTTCCAACATCACATCAATTTGCTGTGTACCTACATGTGGTGTGTTATACACTCCGTTAACCTGCCTTGTTTATCTTTAAGGGGTTCTTCACTGTTGGAGCCCAAACAAAGTTTGTTTTCATATTCATAACAAAATCAGCTTTATCAGTTGGTTTATGTTGATGTTGTTGTTTTTCAGAGCTGTCAAGGAAAGGTCATATGAAGTATTGGATAGACTCCAGGAAACAGCAATTACACTACAATGGCACTGTACGTACCTGTAACTACCAAGTAAACACCTCCGATTAGGGTACTTATTGTAAAGTGGGATCATCATTGCAGTCACTCAAGTCACTACTAATACACACAATCAAAACAACACAACATAACGTATCTCCTGTATTCATGACACACTATTGACAACCTCTTTCCAACAGTGTGATCCAATTGAGGATTGTCCCCATCCTGTCCTGTTTAAACCCAGATGGAGCATGTTCCTGGGCTGGGGGGGGCTGTTCTGGTCAGGAGATATGTACAGCCATTTTATCATTCACAGCCATTTTGCAAAGATAACCCTGTGTTCCCCAGACAGGTTGTTTTGAGAGGGCTCCATCCTCCTCGTCCTTTAATTATCTGTGCTGCAAACTGCTATTATCACAACCAACTCTCTCTCTCTCTCTCTCTCTCTCTCTCTCTCTCTCTCTCTCTCTCTCTCTCTCTCTCTCTCTCTCTCTCTCTCTCTCTCTCTCTCTCTCTCTCTCTCTCTCTCTCTTGCTCTCTTGTTATGACATTCATTTGTAACTGAATGGAATTACTTTTGTTTTGTTAAGTGAATTCCTATTCTACCACCATGACACATTCTGTACACATTTTTTTATTCCAAAAATTAACCTTTCAAAACATCACTTAACCTCCACATTACTTAGAACTGTATCAAATGAAGTTATTCTTTAGTTGGTTGGTTTTTCACTAAAGAACAAGGTATTACATATTGAAATGTGTATCACTATCCAATCACAGACAACAGGAGACAGGCATCCCGGTGTTGTTATATTCTGTACAAATCCAGTCATGAATTGACCTGAAGTAATTTCATGCAGAGATGAAAGATGTGCAGATTTTTGACCACATGACTCTGTGAAACTTGTTGCCTCCAAACGTGTGTGTGTGTGTGTGTGTGTGTGTGTGTTGAATTTATGTAAAAACCCACATTACTCACACTAAACACCCTCCACCTGAGCCTTCAATACCAAGAGGAGAGAGATTTCATCTTAGCTCACCCCTAAAACATTATGGCAACTTCGTCCATTCTACATTATATACACTACCGGTCAAAAGTTTTAGTGGTGCACCTACTCATTCAAGGGTTTTTCTTTACTTTGTACTATTTTCTACAATGTAACTACATCAAAACTATGGAATAACACATATGGAATCATGTAGTAACCAAAAAGTGTTAAATAAATCAAAATATATTTTATATTTGAGATTCTTCAAATAGCCACACTTTGCCTTGATGACAGCTTTGCACACTCTTGGCATTCTCTCAACCAGCATCATGAGGTAATCACCTGGAATGCATTTTAATTAACAGGTGTGCCTTCTTAAAAGTTAATTTGTGGAATTTCTTTCTTTCCTTAATGCGTTTCAGCCAATCAGTTGTGTTGTGACAAGGTAGGGGGGGTATACAGAAGGTAGGGGGGGTATACAGAAGATAGACCAAGTCCATATTATGGCAAGAACAGCTCAAATAAGCAAAGAGAAACGACAGTCCAACATTACTTTAAGACATGAAGGTCAGTCAATGCAGAAAATGTCAAGAACTTTGAAAGTTTCTTCAAGTGCAGTTGCAAAAACAATCAAGCGCTTTGATGAAACTGGCTCTCATGAGGACCGCCACAGGAATGGAAGACCCAGAGTTACCGCTGCTGCAGAGGATAAGTTCATTAGAATTACCAGCCTCAGAAATTGCAGCCCAAATAAATGCTTCACAGAGATCAAGTAACAGACAACTCAACATCAACTGTTTAATATGCCATTTAGCAGACGCTTTTATCCAAAGCGACTTACAGTCATGTGTGCATACATTTTTACGTATGGGTGGTCCCGGGGATCAAACCCACTACCCTGGCGTTACAAGCGCCATGCTCTACCAATTGAGCTACAGAGGACCACGTTCAGAGGAGACTGTGTGAATCAGGCCTTAATGGTCGAATTGCTGCAAAGAAACCACTACTAAAAGGACACCAATAAGAAGAAGAGACTTGCTTGGGCCAAGAAACACGAGCAATGGACATTAGACCGGTAGAAATGTGTCCTTTGGTCTGGAGTCCAAATTGGAGATTTTTGGTTCCAACTGCTGTGTCTTTGTGAGATGCGGTGTGGGTGAACGGATGATCTCTGCATGTGTATTTCCCACCGTAAAGCATGGAGGAGGAGGTGTTATGGTGTGGGGGTGCTTTGCTGGTGACACTGTCCAGTTAACCAGCATGGCTACAACAGTATTCTACAGCGATACGCCATCCCATCTGGTTTGGGCTTAGTGGGACTATCATTTGTTTTACAACAGGACAATGACCCAACACACCTCCAGGCTGTGTAAGGGCTATTTTACCAAGAAGGAGAGTGACGGAGTGCTGCATCAGATGACCTGGCCTCCACAATCCCCCGACCTCAACCAAATTGAGATGGTTTTGGATGAGTTGGACAGCGGAGTGAAGGAAAAGCACCCAACAAGTGCTCAGCATACAGTGGGGAGAACAAGTATTTGATACACTGCCGATTTTGCAGGTTTTCGGGGCTGTCGCTGGGCAATACGGACTTTCAGCTCCCTCCAAAGATGTTCTATTGGGTTCAGGTCTGGAGACTGGCTAGGCCACTCCAGGACCTTGAGATGCTTCTTACGGAGCCACTCCTTAGTTGCCCTGGCTGTGTGTTTCGGGTCGTTGTCATGCTGGAAGACCCAGCCACGACCCATCTTCAATGCTCTTACTGAGGGAAGGAGGTTGTTGGCCAAGATCTCGAGATACATGGCCCCATCCATCTTCCCCTCAATACGGTGCAGTCGTCCTGTCCCCTTTGCAGAAAAGCATCCCCAAAGAATGATGTTTCCATCTCCATGCTTCACGGTTGGGATGGTGTTCTTGGGGTTGTACTCATCCTTCTTCTTCCTCCAAACATGGCGAGTGGAGTTTAGACCAAAAAGCTCTATTTTTGTCTCATCAGACCACATCCAGATGGTCATTGGCAAACTTCAGACGGGCCTGGACATGCGCTGGCTTGAGCAGGGGGACCTTGCGTGCGCTGCAGGATTTTAATCCATGACGGCGTAGTGTGTTACTAATGGTTTTCTTTGAGACTGTGGTCCCAGCTCTCTTCAGGTCATTGACCAGGTCCTGCCGTGTAGTTCTGGGCTGATCCCTCACCTTCCTCATGATCATTGATGCCCCACGAGGTGAGATCTTGCATGGAGCCCCAGACCGAGGGTGATTGAGCGTCATCTTGAACTTCTTCCATTTTCCAATAATTGCGCCAACAGTTGTTGCCTTCTCACCAAGCTGCTTGCCTATTGTCCTGTAGCCCATCCCAGCCTTGTGCAGGTCAACAATTTTATCCCTGATGTCCTTACACAGCTCTCTGGTCTTGGCCATTGTGGAGAGGTTGGAGTCTGTTTGATTGAGTGTGTGGACAGGTGTCTTTTATACAGGTAACGAGTTCAAACAGGTGCAGTTAATACAGGTAATGAGTGGAGAACAGGAGGGCTTCTTAAAGAACATATTTGGAGGGAGCTGAAAGTCCGTATTGCCCAGCGACAGCCCCGAAACCTGAAGGATCTGGAGAAGGTCTGTATGGTGGAGTGGGCCAAAATCCCTGCTGCAGTGTGTGCAAACCTGGTCAAGACCCACAGGAAACCTATGATCTCTGTAATTGCAAACAAAGGTTTCTGTACCAAATATTAAGTTCTGCTTTTCTGATGTATGTACTTATGTCATGCAATAAAATGCAAATTAATTACTTAAAAATCATACAGTTGAAGTGTACCTATGATAAAAATTACAGACCTCTACATGCTTTATAAGTAGGAAAACCTGCAAAATCGGCAGCGTATCAAATACTTGTTCTCCCCACTGTATGTGGGAACTCCTTCAAGACTGTTGGAAAAGCATTCCAGGTGAAGCTGGTTGAGAGAATGCCAAGAGTGTGCAAAGCTGTCATCAAGGCAAAGGGAGGCTATTTGAAGAATCTCAAATATATTTGTATTTGTTTAACACTTTTTTGGTTACTACATGATTCCATATGTGTTATTTCATAGTTTTGATGTCTTCACTATTATTCTACAATGTAGAAAATAGTTTAAAAAAAAAAAAAATATTGAATGAGTAGGTGTTCTAAAACTTTTGACCGGTACTGCACTAAACTTGACCCCATTTCAGTTATGACACAGCATATTAATACAACAACACACAGTGAGACACTATAAATACAGATCATGTTTATCGTTATAATGAATTAACACTTTGCATTTAATATGCTCTATGCTCAGCGAATGATGTGTCGTCAGCTCTAAAGTTTGATGGTGAAGAACAGGCCCAGCTGGAGGTTTCTATGAGGAGATGAAGAAAGACGAAGGCTGGCCTTGAACACATTAGCTGAATCAGCGCATTATGTCTCTGTGAGGATGGCATCATGTGTTGGTGAGGATGGCATCATGTACTATGTGTTGGGGAGGATGGCAACATGTGCAATTGGTTGGTGAGGATGGCATCATGTGCTATATGTTGGTGAGGATGGCATCGTGCTATATGTTGGTGAGGATGGCATCATGTGTTGGTGTGGATGGCATCATGTACTATGTGTTTTTGAGGACGGTATAATGTGCGGATGGCATCATGTGCTATGTGTTGGTGAGGATTGCATCATGTGTTGGTGAGGATGTCATCACATGCTATGTGTTGGTGAGGATGGCATCATGTGCTATATGTTGGTGAGGATGGCATCATGTGTTGGTGAGGATGGCATCATGTGTTGGTGAGATGGCATCATGTGCTATGTGTTGGTGAAGATGGCATCATGTGCTATGTGTTGGCGAGGATGGCGTCATGTGCTATATGTTGGTGGGGATGCCATCATGTGCTATGTGTTGGTGAGGATAGCATCATTTGTTATGTGTTGGTGAGGATGGCATCATGTGCTATGTGTTGGTGAGGATGGCATCATGTGTTATGTGTTGGTGAGGATGGCATAATGTGAGATGTCTTGGTGAGGATGGCATCATGTGCTCTATGTTGGTGAGGATGGCATCATGTGCTATGTGTTGGTGAGGATGGCATCATGTGCTATGTGTTGGTGAGGATGGCATCATCTGTTGTTTAGGATGGCATGATGTGCAATGTGTTGGTGAGAATGGCATCATGTGTTGGTGAGGATGGCATCATGTGTTGGTGACGATGGCATCATGTGCTATGTGATGGTGAGGATGGCATCATGTGTTGGTGACGATGGCATCATGTGCTATGTGATGGTGAGGATGGCATCATGTGCTATGTGTTGGTGAGGATGGCATCACGTATTGGTGAGGATGGCATCATGTGCGATGTGTTGGTGAGGATGGCATCATGTGCTATGTGTTGGTGAGGATGGCATCATGTGTGGGTGAGGCTGGCATCATGTGCTATGTGTTGGTGATGATGGCATTATATGCTATGCGTTGGTCAGGATGGCATCATGTGTGATGTATTGATAAGGATGGCATCATGTGCTATGTGTTGGTGAGGATGGTATCATGTGCTATATGTTGGTGAGGATGGCATCATGTGTTTGTGAGAATGCATAATGTCTATTTCTATAGTGCCACAGGAACGCTTTGGTATAAAATGGATATAAAATCAAAATTAGTTAGCAGTGTGGTAAGGTTAGGGTTAAGGTTAGAGTTAGATTGTATGACTTACTGACCACTCCGCAGAGCTGCCTCCAGGGCAAGATTCATGACAATAAATGCCAACCTGCACTTTTTTCATTGAATCCAAATATTCTTAATTTGTACTGGCACCGACATTTAACACAGAGTGTAAATGCCAAGTACCATCACTCCCCAAAGCTTCTGATTTGCTAGAGGTTTATTTAGTAGGCTCGTGACATTCAGTCTTTGAACAAATTCTTGACCTCTGCATTCAATTAAAAACAAAAAGTTGAAAGAGTGGGAGGTAAACATTAATTGCAGGTTTTAAGTGTTCATTCATGCCTGTGTTCTCTAAAGACAGCCTCAAGTGCAGTCATTGTGGAATAAGTAGTTCTCTCAGTATAAACAGCAGGTGCCATTCAGAAGCTAGCCAGAGGAAACAAAATGGTGGCACCGTGACAGCAACAACAGCAACGAAAACAGAGCCTTGCCTTTTTCAAATCCAGTTATTACCGACCCAGCTGGTCATCCATAGAAACAATAAAAGTGTCAGATATCCAAAACAATACTACTTCTCTCCCTCCCAACCAGCCAATGCTGCCTGTCTACCTGCTGCCTCCACATCTAGGAGAGCATTTTTTTCTGGCACTTCACATTTGATAAGAGTGCTCAGGTCTGGAGCCTTGCCAATCTGGCAGCGTGGAGATTTAAACCTCAGAGCTCGTCTCACCACTTAAATATCAAATGTTTGAAATTATTTCACAGCGGTTCGACAGAGAGCCCAGCCTGGTTTGATTAGAAGTGAAAGCTGGAGATGAAGAACAGAAGAATTTGTGAATTGCCCATATTTGAGAGAACTAAATGTATTCACAAAGGGGTGCTACAATACCCTTTGATGGCCAATGGTTTGCAAATTAAGGTCCAAAAGCACATTTTTGTTTTCATTAATTTTTACGATATAGTCAATTATGACTTTGCAGCTGGCCCATCTAGCAGAAATCAATCAGTTCTGCCTCCAGGGCAAGATTCATGACAATAAACATCAACCTTTGAATAAAGTCCCACATTACCGTCAAACAACACAGCACTTGCAACCTTGCGACTCAAAGTAACAGGTTAGGCACTTCTTCATGTTTCTTATTCAATCAAAACACACCACATTTCTGGCTGTAGGGATAATTCCATTCGCTACTTTCACCACAGATTACAACAACACCATAAAAAATCCATCACTGCATATCATGAATTCTAATCTGAAATTAATGCAAACAGCTTTTGGCAAATAATTAAGCTCTGGTAGCAGAGGCAGGGGAATGTCAACTGAAACTCTGCAGACCATGGCTCATCTGGCTTCCTTCTGGGGACTGTAGGCTGTTGCACCAACTCATCACCATTGTAAAACACCCTGTCTTCATCACTCAATATGTAATTGGCAGCACCTGCTTAGTACTGACTGGGCTCCAAACAGAGGATAGGGACAATATGTGCGTCTCAAATGGCACCCTATTCCCTATATAGCGCACTACGTTTGACCAAGTCCCATAGGGCTCTGTTCAAAAGCAGTGCACTATGGAATAAGGTGCCATTTGGAATGCACACACTGTTGTTGTATTCCTCCACTGATGAGGAAGTAAGTTGGGTGTAATATATTGATTGATGACTGACCACATTGCCAACATGACATGAACTACGGAAGCCTCAGAGGATAAACAGTGACCACATCACAGTGGGTCATTGATTTTAAGATTCCAAGACCACGTTGGGTTGGGATAGACATTTGTCCCCATATGGGCTACCCTCACGCTGGTACTGAGCAACACTTCATAGTGGCATTGTATCTGAGATTGGAAAGAGACTGGGCCAGGGATGTCGACACACTACAACAGGCCAGAATAGATGGAACTACGGAGATGAAAAAAGAGGGTACAATGGAATAGTGACAGTGAAGATGGGACGGGGACACACATCGTGTTCCCCTATGTATCGAACCGATGATCAGGATTAGATCACTTCCTGTGTAAGCACAGGGAGTTTAGCCAGGCCTCTCTTATCTTCCCGCCTCTGCCGAAAGTTATGTATTTTTCAGGGGGCTGTGTTGTGTTCAATCTGGACTGCATCTTGCCAAGTCAGGCTCTTTATCAATTTCAACTGATTCTCCAAGGGAAGGAAGACCACCTCTAAGTGTTAGCTACCCTCACGTCCTCTGCTCAGAACCTCAAAGTTGGTTCTGCATTCTCTCAAGGCTTATTTCTGAGATTTTGGAACTGTTGTTATTCTCATATTTTGTTTTAACACTGAATCAGTCAAATACTATGTCAACAAAAAAGTATAAATGAATCTACATCTTATCTTTATATCTAAGGTAAGGTATGTGAATAAGATACGTGCCTGTTCTGTCTCAGCTCAGTAAGAATACAATAAAGTACAGGGTATGGGTGTTTTACAAATACCCTGGCTATTCCAAGGGTAACTGATTCAGATGTGAAATCTTACCGTAAAACAAGACCTTGAAATGTTGTGTGTGTGCGTGTGTGTGTGCACGCGCTCGTGTGTGTGTGTGCGTGTAAGACACAAAACTTCAGTGATTGTACAATGCTCATTAGCTGCTAATAGTCCATCCCTTCAAGGTCACTATTGACATTATAGACCTATAGAGCTCAGACGTTATGATGACACTTAGAGATCTGTCAGATTACTATCTATGTTGCAATAGTTTTATTTTAATATTGCCTCAACAAGTAAACAAGCAACAAGCAAACAAGCAAGCTCAAAGCAATTTGAATTGATACTGACAATTGAGTGCTATAATTCTCATGTTCAAATTGTTAAGCTACTGACACTTACCTAATGATATCACATTAGGTGGTAAAGTGTCGCCAAGGCAACAGACCAAGTTAACCAGAAATAGCAGAGAAACGCACCTCTTCTCGTCCTCCTGTGACTGACAGGAGAAAACAATAAAATGCCAAGCAGCATGCATAGTTAAAAAGGTGGCTGCTGAACCCTGCTGTTCCTCTGTAGCTGTCTTAATGTTTTTCTCCTGTTCTCTTCTCGCTCCTGTGTACTCTCCACTGGAGGCTGTCCCTTGTGGCTGTATGGGGGAGAGAGGAGGGAGAGAGGAAGGGGGGGGGCATCTTGTTTCTTTTTACAGACCACTTTTGTGATAAGATCAAAATTAAACATCGCCTCGGAGGCACAGAATAAATCTATAGAATACTGAAGACCTCCAGTGGAGCTTGTTTTGAAAGTGAAGGCATTCTTTCTTTCTCGAGTGTTGGCTATAAAAAGATAGAGATGGAGGACGGTTGGTCGTCGTGAGGTAGCTATGGAGAGCAGGTAGGTGACTTCACCTGTGTTTGCTGTGTGTGTTAGAAGTGTCAGAGGGCGTTTGTTCGTGGGAGGACTAGAGTAGACGCGGCAGCTCAGCCAAGGAGAAGACGGAGGAGGAACACGCTGACCCACATCTCCATTAGGCCCCACTCTGCTTCGCAAGAGCCATTTTTAGAGAGAAGAAGAGATACTTTACTATGTCTTTCCTTCCTTTTGTGACTCGCTTCAGGATGCCCCTCGGGCTCCTCCCCTCCCCTCACCTCATCCCAGGGAGACGAGAGGGGAGAGGTACAGTAAAAGGGTCTTTGAGAATAGATGGGTGTCTAAGTGGGCATGACCAGAAAAAATAAAAACTGAGCACTCTGGGCTAAAGGGGAGGTGCCGCTCTGCCAAATGCTTAGGGGCGGCCTGACACACTTAGGAGATATGGGCTGAAGTGGGGCGGTCTATCTCGAACGACGCTCGTAGAAATCAGAGGCGTCAATCTAGGTCATTGCCACTGATGCATCGCTAACGGAAAGGGAACTTCAGACACACCTGGCCCTTACGGTGACTGCTCTTTCAATAGTTGTCCCATATCTGCCGAGAGAAGTCAATCTTTTCCCTCCGAGACATCCCATTTGTTTGACATCAGTGAGTCAGATTGGTCTGGACGGAAGCAAACTTCAATCCCAGAGTTGACTGGCTTGTATATTTCCTTCCTAAATTTATGCTGAATATTCCTTTAGCAGATGCCTGATTAGAAATAACTCATCACTCTGGGTTTGTTGTGTTTGATGTAACTCATCCCGACAGCTGCATCTGCAGTCATTACAGTGCTTCAAGGTTGATGAAAACTTTGGAGAGCTTCGCTCTTCGTATGGCTTAGGGTCAACGTTGACAAGCTGCATACTGCATATGTGTTAGCTAAATGAGGCCTATGACAGCAGTCAAAACCAAACACAAGCTGAAACAGAACAGAGCTGCCCATATATAACTAGATGGCTATTGGTTCACACATCACATGTGAAGGTTATAACTACTGTCATACAATTGAACCTGAATTGTTTGAAGGAAACTTAGTCCGTAGCCGTTTCCTGTAGTCAATTACCAAAAGTGCCCTCTTTGGCCTCATGGGTGGAATGTTATACAGTGCATTCAGAAAGTATTCAGACCCCTTGACTTTTTCCACATTTTGTTACGTCACAGCCTTATTCTAAAATGGATTTAAAAATAATAATAATCTCATCAATCTACACAAAATATCCCATAATGACAAAGCAAAAACTGTTTTTTAGAAAAATACCTTATTTACATAATTATTCAGACGCTTTGCTATGACACTCAAATTTGAGCTCAGGTGCATCCTGTTTCCATTGATCATCCTTGAGATGTTTCTACAACTTGATTGGAGTCCATCTGTGGTAAATTCAATTGATTGGTCATGATTTGGAAAGGCACACACCTGTTTATATAAGGTCCCACGGTTGACAGTGCATGTCAGAGCAAAAACCAAGCCATGAGGTCGAAGGAATTGTCCGTAGAGCTCTGAGACAAAATTGTATTGAGGCACAGGTCTGGGGAAGGGTACCAAAAAAATGTCTGCAGCATTGATGGTCCCCAAGAACACAGCGGCCTCCATCATTCTTAAATGGAAGAAGTTTGGAACCACCAAGACCCTTCCTAGAGCTGGCCGCCTGGCCAAACTGAGCAATCGGGGGAGAAGGTCCTTGGTCAGGGAGGTGACCAAGAACCCGATGGTCACTCTGACAGAGCTCCAGAGGACAACCATCTCTGCAGCATTCCACTAATCAGGCCTTTATGGTAGAGTGGCCAGACGGAAGCCCCTCCTTGGTAAAAGGCACATGACAACCCGCTTAGAGTTTGCCAAAAGGCACCTAAAGGACTCTCAGACCATGAGACACAAGATTCTCTGGTCTGATGAAACCAAGATTGAACTCCTTTCCCTAAATGTCAAGCGTCACGTCTGGAGGAAACCTGGCACCATCCCTACGGTGAAGCATGGCAGTTGCAGCATCATGCTGTGGGGATGTTTTTCAGCGGCAGGGACTGGGAGACTAGTCAGCATCGAGGGAAAGATGAACGGAGCAAAGCACAGAGAGATCCTTGATGAAAACCTGCTCCAGAGCGCTCAGGACCTCAGACTGGGGTGAAGGTTCCCCTTCCAACAGGACAACGACACTAAGCACACAGCCAAGACATCGCAGGAGTAGCTTTGGGACAAGTCTCTGAATGTCCTTGAGTGGCCCAGCCAGAGCCCGGACTTGAACCAGATCGAATATCTCTGGAGAGACCTGAAAATAGCTGTGCAGCAATGCTCCCCATCCAACCTGACAGAGTTTGAGAGGATCTGCAGAGAAGTATGGGAGAAACTCCTCAAATACAGGTGTGCCAAGCTTGTAGCGCCATACCCAAGAAACCTTTTCTTACTTTGGGAAGAATTAGTGTGATTGATGTTGATGAAAATATTGATGTAACCCTTTCTATGAAGTACATATGCATAATGCATTATACAGCATTATTTCTTAAGAGTCTAAGCCAGCTGGGGGGGGGATTGAGACGCAGCCCAAGCTAAAATATATGGGGATTTCTTTTACTATGTTACTTAGATTGACACACCGGTGTGTCAATAGACTATACATGTACTCATAATGCACTATGATATAGTCATAATGCAGTATATGCATAGTTATAGACACACATAAAGACTCATGTAGGTTCATAATTCCGTGTACCAATACTCCTAATGCATTATAAGTATAATCATAATCACTTATAATGTAAAGCAACATAGTGCTTCATAATTGCTGGTCACTTTTTCCTCAAGGATCATACAGCACTATAATGACCATCAGTGTGATGCATTTCTAACGTTTTTGCCAATGATCAGCACATCATTATATATTACTGCATCATAATCGTTGTTATGGTGTGTTATAGCATACTTATAAGCCACTATAAAGTAATCTTTGAGTGCTTTAGGAAAAGTGATGAAATGTGGGTTCGATTCCCGCTGGGACCATATATATATGTTTTAATGCACTCGCTGAACTGTAAGTCACTTTGAATAAAAGCTTCAGCTAAATGCCAAATATATTTGTCAGATATATTGTAGGATTTTGTTGCACAGGGCTTTGACTTTTTCTTTGGCCTTTTTCTTTTTTTTGACTATTTATGTTACAGTTTTTCCCCAATTGTTTACACACTAAAACTGGCCCATGAGGTACAATGACCCAAACCTGTAACTCATTTAGCAGAACCATACACCAAACCTGTACCTCATTTAGTTTAACCATATACCAAACCTGTACCTCGTTTAGCAGAACCATACACCAAACCTGTACCTCATTTAGCAGAACCATATACCAAATCTGCAATACTACTGGCACGTTTTGCTTTACACTCAGATTCCCGATTGATCACTTTCACTCTTCACATCTGCAAACACTAATTGCGTAAATGTTCACTTTGCAATCAGACCTTTGGTATGGATAAAAAGGCCACAGGTGAGTACTCCTGTGTTTGGAGAACAATGGAAGCAAACTTGGAAGAGAGAGGTAGAGGTGGAGGTGGGGGTAGAGGTGGAGGTAGAGGTGGAGGTGGGGGTAGAGGTGGAGGTGGAGGTGGAGGTGGGAGTAGAGGTGGAGGTAGAGGTGGAGGTGGGGGTAGAGGTGGAGGTGGAGGTAGGGGTGGTGGTAGAGGTGGAGGTGGAGGTGGAGGTGGAGGTGGAGGTGGAGGTGGAGGTGGAGGTGGGAGTAGAGGTGGAGGTGGAGGTGGAGGTGGAGGTGGAGGTGGAGGTGGAGGTGGAGGTGGAGGTGGAGGTGGAGGTGGAGGTGGGAGTAGAGGTGGAGGTGGAGGTGGAGGTGGAGGTGGGAGTAGAGGTGGAGGTGGAGGTGGAGATGGAGGTGGAGGTGGATGTGGGAGTAGAGGTGGAGGTGGAGGTGGAGGTGGGAGTAGAGGTGGCAGTGGAGGTGGAGGTGGAGGTGGGAGTAGAGGTGGAGGTGGAGGTGGAGGTGGAGGTGGAGGTGGAGGTGGAGGTGGAGGTGGAGGTGGAGGTGGAGGTGGAGGTGGAGGTGGAGGTGGAGGTAGAGGTGGAGGTGGAGGTGGAGGTGGAGGTGGAGGTGGAGGTGGAAGTAGAGGTGGAAGTAGAGGTGGAGGTGGAGGAAGACCAAGAACAAAGAGAGTAATCTCTGATTAAATTCGAGCGACTGTGGTGGATCATGTGGTCAACCATGGTTTGACCTTGAGAGGGGCAGCGAGTGCAGCCCATCCAAGTAGTGTAGTGTAGCGTTGCATAATGTAAAGTAATGTAATGTAGGGTAGCGTTGCATAATGTAAAGTAATGTAGTGTAGTGTAGCGTTGCATAATGTAAAGTAATGTAGTGTAGTGTAGTGTTGCATAATGTAAAGTAATGTAATGTAGTGTAGCGTTGCATAATGTAAAGTAATGTAGTGTAGCGTTGCATAATGTAAAGTAATGTAGTGTAGTGTAGTTTTGCATAATGTAATGTAGTGTATTGTAGCGTTGCATAATGTAAAGTCATGTAGTGTAGTGTAGTGTAGTGTTGCGTTGCATATGGAATGTAATGTAGTGTAGTAGCGTTGCATAATGTAAAGTACTGTAGTGTAGCGTTGCATAATGTAAAGTAATGTAGTGTAGTGTATCGTTGCATAATGTAAAGTAATGTAGTGTAGTGTAGCATTGAGTTGCATATGGAATGTAATGTAGTGTAGTAGCGTTGCATAATGTAAAGTAATGTAGTGTAGCGTTGCATAATGTAAAGTAATGTAGTGTAGTGTAGCGTTGCATAATGTAAAGTAATGTAGTGTAGTGTAGCGTTGCATAATGTAAAGTAATGTAGTGTAGTGTAGTGTTGCATAATGTAAAGTAATGTAGTGTAGTGTAGTGTAGCGTTACATAATGTAAAGTAATGTAGTGTAGTGTAGCGTTGCGTTGCATATGGAATGTAATGTAGTGTAGTGTAGCGTTGCGTAATGTAATGTAATGTAGTGTAGCGTTGCTTAATGTAATGTAGTGTTGCGTATGGAATGGAATGGAATGGAATGTAGTGTTGCGTTGCGTATGGAATGTAATGTAATGTAGTGTAGTGTAGTGTAGCGTAGCGTATGGAATGTAATGTAGTGTAGTGTAGTGTAGCGTAGCGTAGTGTAGCGTAGCGTATGTAATGTAATGTAATGTAATGTAGTGTAGTGTAGTGTAGTGTAGAGTAATGTAATGTAATGTAATGTAGTGTAGTGTATGGAATGTAATGTAGTGTAGCGTTGTGTTGCATTGTGTATGTAATGTAAAGTAATGTAGTGTTGCGTTGCATTGCGTTGCGTATGTAGTGTAGTGTAGTGTAGCGTTGCATATGTAGTGTAGTGTAGCGTAGTGTATGGAATGTAATGTAATGTAATGTAGTGTAGTGTAGTGTAGCGTTGCGTGTATAATGTAGTGTAGTGTAGTGTAGTGTAGTGTAGTGTAGTGTAGCGTATGTAATGTAATGTAGTGTAGTGTAGTGTAGCGTTGCGTGTATAATGTAATGTAGTGTAGAGTAGAGTAGTGTAGTGTAGCGTATGGAATGTAATGTAATGTAATGTAATGTAGTGTAGTGTAGTGTAGCGTATGTAATGTAGTGTAGTGTAGTGTAGTGTAGTGTAGTGTAGTGTAGTGTAGTGTAGAGTAGTGTAGTGTAGCGTATGGAATGTAATGTAATGTAATGTAGTGTAGTGTAGTGTAGTGTAGTGTAGTGTAGTGTAGCGTATGTAATGTAATGTAGTGTAGTGTAGTGTAGTGTAGAGTAGTGTAGTGTAGCGTATGTAATGTAATGTAATGTAATGTAATGTAGTGTAGTGTAGTGTAGCGTTGCGTGTGGAATGTAATGTAAGAGTGAGAAAGCATTTTATTTTATTTTTTTGTTGTCATCAGAAATGTGCAGAACGTTTCACTTTACTGAAAGCCGACAATGACCACTGGATATAATTGTATAGTAAGAGCTTATGGTGTATTATATCTGTCTAACTTAGGCATTCCATCACTTTACCTAAAGCAATCAAAGATGACTTTATAGTGGCTTATAAGTATGCTATAACACACCATAACAACGATTATGATGCAGTAATAATGATGTGCTGCTCATTGGCAAAAATGTTAGAAATGCATCACACTGATGGTCATTATGATGCTGTATGATCCTTGAGGAAAAAGTGACCAGCAATTATGAAGAACTATGTTGCTTTACATTATAAGTGATTATGATTATACTTATAACGCATTAGGAGTATTGGTACACGGAATTATGAAACTACACAAGCCTTTATGTGTGTCTATAACTATGCATATACTGCATTATGACTATATCGTACTAGTACATGTATAATACTGCATTATTATGCATATAGGCTTCATAGAAAGTGTTACCACATCATCTGTCATAAAGAAACATCCTCCTATCCACGAGTACTGTTGCATGTAGAGTTCATAACATCTCAGGCTGTATTGTTCAGCTTTACTCTATTTGCTGCAGCATAGAAACAGCAACGCCCGCTATGCTTTGGCACACACTAGCTCAGGGCATGTGGAATTAAAGAAAACTACCCGTACTTGTCATTTAAAGAACAGGCCCTGACACCATCAATCAGGTTCATATAAACCTTTTAAATAGCAGCCGGTAGCTGAATTTAAATTGAGTGTGCAGAGAAGGAAAGGGACAACCTGGCAAAGGTTGCAGTGGGGAGAGAAAACCACAGCGCAGTCGTCAACTGACGGAATCAGGGACCTGTATGATGTTTTCACCGGCGCCAAATGGGAAAAGGCATTGCATTGCTGACCTACCTTTACCAGAGCGGCACATCTCACAGACATGAAACCATCAACGATGTGGCTCTGAGGACGCTTCATCGTACACCATCATATCAAGCATCGGCCATGCCCTGTGATAGGATAAATCAAGTCGCTAACTGCCGCTTATGGGAAAAATAAAAAGAACGCTTAACACTCGAATCGCTCAGAGACGTCAAGACATCATACCTCTTCTACTCTACTCCATTAATATTATATCTGGACACTTACGCTGCCTGCTACACTATTGCTACCCACCTCCAACAAGCTGAAGAGCTGTAAAAGTACAATGGGGACTTCCTGGAATGGGCCAAGACCGTCTAATTAAGGCAAGATGTTGGCATGGTGACGTCCCTCTGTGTACCTGGGAGTCATCTTCACGACAGCTCCACTGAATACCTTGACTGAACCTCATGATGTATAATTTAGAGTCGACACGCAAGGGATCTGAGTAAGACTGGCTAATGATGTTGACAACGGCTTCAAAACCCTTAAACTGATTAGTATTGCCATGCAGCGCTCCCTTTGCTCCAAATCAGGGAAGGAAATCTCTAATGGTAGGCTAGCTAGATATCTGTTTCAGGGCAGGGAAATGTGGGAGAGTGTTCAGTTGTTATGATGAGCTGTAACTAATTTTGCTGAATTATTCACCAAGATTTAGACACCCATGGAGGCAGCAATGTAGTATCATCAATATTGATGAATACATTGTTTTTACTGTACATGGCGTGCTGCTTTAGCAAACGCTATTTCCCTAAAGAGAGAGCGTTTTGGCTAACCACTAAACAAGGCTAAACCCTTAGCATTCTATTGAGAACCAACCATTGTTTCCTATCCCTTTAACTCTGTCAACCAACCATTGTTTCCTATCCCTTTAACTCTGTCAACCAACCATTGTTTCCTATCCCTTTAACTCTGTCAACCAACCATTGTTTCCTATCCCTTTAACTCTGTCAACCAACCATTGTTTCCTATCCCTTTAACTCTGTCAACCAACCATTGTTTCCTATCTCTTTAACTCTGTCAACTCCACACACGTCTTCATCCACTGATGAGGAAATGCAGCTGTGGTGGGATGTCTCTCTCCAGCTGAGCTATGGCCAGAGCGAAACCCCAGTCGCCTGTCATGACACTTGGACATTTTCCAGAGTGTGTTACAACATGACCCGGCTGTCTGGTCCTTCTCTGTGAGAACCCGGCAGGGTGTTTTTTAAATCCTCTAACGCCCCTCTGTTTCTCTCTGTCCCTCCACACTCCTCCTTTTATATCCCTCCATAAAAGACATGACTTACAAATGGAAGCACCCGCTGCCTCAGACAGAAAGTTTGGGTTGATTTGTGTCCAGAACAACTCTGTCTCTCATCCAGAGATTGTGCTCTGCTCTCTGTGGATTCACACTGTTCCATGTTAGCTGCAATATCTTCCTTTAGAATCAATGAGCGAAGTTCCTTCCTCTGCTTTGAAATATATCAATACTGTGATTTGGTATGGCATGATATCGTACCATAGAGTGTGCCACAGAAGCATGTTGATGGTGATATATGTCATTGCATTGTGTAATGGGTTTAGTATTGCCACAGTATTGGCACAGGTGTGTGCCAAACAGATGAGCTGACGTAGCTGGATCGTCCCTGCAATCAGAGAGGAGGTTGTGTCCTTCTGCCTCAATAACTGCCTGACATCCTGGACCCGCAGATTAAATCATCTTGTAATTAGGGGGTAAAATCAACCGGCTTGTGAATTCCCTGCTCCTGCCGTGTGTGTGCTTGTCCGTGTGCATGTGTCTGTTCGTGTGTGTGTGCGTGTGTGTGTGCGTGCGTGCGTGTGTTTGTGTGTGTGTGTTGGTGTGGGTGTGTGTTTGCGTGTGGGTGGGTGTTGATGCATCCATTTACAAATCTGTGTCTTCTCAAGTGAACCTGATCTATAAAAAGTCTGCTTGTGGCTCCTTACTGTATCATTAATTATTACTGCAATGGTTTTCCACGGTTAACCTGTAACACTGAAGGCAGGATGTGTAGAGCTGTTCTCTAGCCTCTGGAACCTTGCTGTACAGTAGTTACCATAGCAATGTTATTGCAGCTTCACAATGTGCATTATTCTCTGTATGTGTGAACTCTGTGTGACAGCTTCTGCAGCCTCAGGTCAATATGCTGCTTGTGGAGGGTTGCGTATGTGAATCGTCGGTTTAAATTATTCTATTCAACAAATATGAACTACTGTATTTCAGGGTAATATGGAAGAGTGTGCAAAATAGGATTAAACAAATGTTTAATAAGCGTTCACAAAAGTGAACATCAGCAGTATACAAACCAGAATTTACAATCTAGAAAATAGAAACAGTTGTTGTTACTCATATACAGTGGGGAGAACAAGTATTTGATACACTGCCGATTTTGCAGGTTGTCCTACTTACAAAGCATGTAGAGGTCTGTAATTTTTATCATAGGTACACTTCAACTGTTAGAGATGGAATCTAAAACAAAAATCCAGAAAATCACATTGTATGATTTTTAAGTAATTAATTTGCATTTTATTGCATGACATAAGTACATACATCAGAAAAGCAGAACTTAATATTTGGTACAGAAACCTTTGTTTGCAATTACAGAGATCATAGGTTTCCTGTGGGTCTTGACCAGGTTTGCACACACTGCAGCAGGGATTTTGGCCCACTCCTCCATACAGACCTTCTCCAGATCCTTCAGGTTTCGGGGCTGTCGCTGGGCAATACGGACTTTCAGCTCCCTCCAAATATGTTCTATTGGGTTCAGGTCTGGAGACTGGCTAGGCCACTCCAGGACCTTGAGATGCTTCTTACGGAGCCACTCCTTAGTTGCCCTGGCTGTGTGTTTCGGGTCGTTGTCATGCTGGAAGACCCAGCCACGACCCATCTTCAATGCTCTTACTGAGGGAAGGAGGTTGTTGGTCAAGATCTCGCGATACATGGCCCCATCCATCCTCCCCTCAATACGGTGCAGTCGTTCTGTCCCCTTTGCAGAAAAGCATCCCCAAAGAATGATGTTTCCACCTCCATGCTTCACGGTTGGGATGGTGTTCTTGGAATTGTACTCATCCTTCTTCTTCCTCCAAACACGGCGAGTGGAGTTTAGACCAAAAAGCTCTATTTTTGTCTCATCAGACCACATGACCTTCTCCCATTTCTCCTCTGGATCATCCAGATGGTCATTGGCAAACTTCAGATGGGCCTGGACATGCGCTGGCTTGAGCAGGGGGACCTTGCGTGCGCTGCAGGATTTTAATCCATGACGGCGTAGTGTGTTACTAATGGTTTTCTTTGAGACTGTGGTCCCAGCTCTCTTCAGGTCATTGACCAGGTCCTGCCGTGTAGTTCTGGGCTGATCCCTCACCTTCCTCATGATCATTGATGCCCCACGAGGTGAGATCTTGCATGGAGCCCCAGACCGAGGGTGATTGAGCGTCATCTTGAACTTCTTCCATTTTCTAATAATTGCGCCAACAGTTGTTGCCTTCTCACCAAGCTGCTTGCCTATTGTCCTGTAGCCCATCCCAGCCTTGTGCAGGTCTACAATTTTATCCCTGATGTCCTTACACAGCTCTCTGGTCTTGGCCATTGTGGAGAGGTTGGAGTCTGTTTGATTGAGTGTGTGGACAGGTGTCTTTTATACAGGTAACGAGTTCAAACAGGTGCAGTTAATACAGGTAATGAGTGGAGAACAGGAGGGCTTCTTAAAGAAAAACTAACAGGTCTGTGAGAGCTGGAATTCTTACTGGTTGGTAGGTGATCAAATACTTATGTCATGCAATAAAATGAAAATTAATTACTTAAAAATCATACAATGTGATTTTCTGGATTTTTGTTTTAGATTCCGTCTCTCACAGTTTAAGTGTACCTATGATAAAAATTACAGACCTCTACATGCTTTGTAAGTAGGAAAACCTGCAAAATCGGCAGTGTATCAAATACTTGTTCTCCCCACTGTACATTCCAGTCAATGTGAAATCACACAACACAGACTCCCTTTCCCCTTTCACCCTGCATTGTCCAAAAGTATCAGCCAGTCCCAAACCTGCACAGACAACAACAACTATCCCCAGACTAGGAGAAGGAGACAACAACTATCCCCAGACTAGGAAAAGGAGACAACAACTATCCCCAGACTAGGAAAAGGAGACAACAACTATCCCCAGACTAGGAAAAGGAGACAACAACTATCCCCAGACTAGGAGAAGGAGACAACAACTATCCCCAGACTAGGAGAAGGAGACAACAACTATCCCCAGACTAGGAGAAGGAGACAACAACTATCCCCAGACTAGGAGAAGGAGACAACAACTATCCCCAGACTAGTAAAAGGAGACAACAACTATCCCCAGACTAGGAGAATGAGAGAGAGAAAAAGACCTCAAAGCCGTGTTTGTCCACTCTCCATTCATGAAGAAGTCACGTTCCCTGCCAGGCCTGTATGACAGAGAGAGTACACAGTGCAGAGGTTCTGTCTGAGGGGGCCTTTCTTCCTCTTAAAGCCCCCTCATCCAAATTCACCTCACAGAGACGGGGACTCAGAGGCCACCGCCTTGACAGGGTTGCCCAGTCCTGGGGAAATCAAACAAGGCCCATAGGGCTTTGGTCAAAAGTAGTGCACTATATAAGGAACAGAGTGCCATTTGGGACACAACCAAATCAAATCAAAATCAAATGTTATTTCTCACATTCTCCGAATACAACCTTACCATGAAATGCTTACTTACAAGCCCTTAACCAACAATGCAGATCAAGAAATAAGAGTTAAGAAAATATTTACTAAATAAACTAAAGTAAAAATAAAAATAAAGTAACAGACCTCTTCTGCTGGGTTCATAGGGAAGTCTGCATTCCCATGAACCTCTTAATCTGTATAAACATACCTTGAGAACTGGAATAATTACCACGTTGACCAGACAGGCAGGTCGTTCAATACCAGGGAATGCTGATTTAACATGACAGTGTCAATTTATTTCAGGACAAGGTTCAGCTGGAGAGTGGAGGAAAATAACTGCAGCTGTTACTTGGGGACGCATGCAGTCCCTCTGTGTTACTTGGGGACACATGCAGTCCCTCTGTGTTACTTGGGGACACATGCAGTCCCTCTGCGTTATTTGGGGACGCATGCAGTCCCTCTGTGTTACTTGGGGACACATGCAGTCTCTCTGCGTTACTTGGGGACACATGCAGTCCCTCTGTGTTACTTGGGGACACATGCAGTCCCTCTGTGTTACTTGGGGACGCATGCAGTCCCTCTGCGTTACTTGGGGACGCATGCAGTCCCTCTGCGTTACTTGGGGACACATGCAGTCCCTCTGCGTTACTTGGGGACACATGCAGTCCCTCTGTGTTACTTGGGGACACATGCAGTCCCTCTGTGTTACTTGGGGACACATGCAGTCCCTCTGTGTTACTTGGGGACACATGCAGTCCCTCTGCGTTACTTGGGGACACATGCAGTCCCTCTGCGTTACTTGGGGACACATGCAGTCCCTCTGTGTTACTTGGGGACACATGCAGTCCCTCTGTGTTACTTGGGGACACATGCAGTCCCTCTGTGTTACTTGGGGACACATGCAGTCCCTCTGTGTTACTTGGGGACACATGCAGTCCCTCTGTGTTACTTGGGGACACATGCAGTCCCTCTGTGTTACTTGGGGACGCATGCAGTCCCTCTGTGTTACTTGGGGACACATGCAGTCCCTCTGCGTTACTTGGGGACACATGCAGTCCCTCTGTGTTACTTGGGGACACATGCAGTCCCTCTGCGTTACTTGGGGACACATGCAGTCCCTCTGTGTTACTTGGGGACGCATGCAGTCCCTCTGTGTTACTTGTGCACTAAGTCATATATTGAACACTATATTGACTATACCTGTGCTTAACACCTTACTATGCATGTTACTTTACTATTACTACACATAGGCCTACCATATGCATACGCATGTTACATAGTACATGTGCCATCTTACCAATTGACCTTATTGAAATAGCTTAATAGGTTGTAACTGCTTAATAGGTATACTATACTGTGAAATAACACAGTAATAATCTTAAAGGAAGGGATTCTTTAGCAGGTAGCCTAGCGGTGGCACGTTGGGCCAGTAACCGAAAGGATGCCGGTTCGAATACCCGAGCCGATAAGGTGAAAAAATCTGTTGATGTGCCTTGAGCAAAGCACTTAACCCTAATTTGCTTCAGGGGTGCCGTACTACTATGGCTGACCCTGTAAAACAACACGTTTCACTGCACCTATTTGCTGGTGCTCTTTCATGCCGTCCCTGGGAGGGGTGCGTCACTTGAGTGGGTTGAGTTACTGACGTGATCTTCCTGTCTGGGTTGGCGCCCCCCCCTTGGTTTGTGCTGTGGTGGAGACCTCTGTGGGCTATACTCGGCCTTGTCTCAGGATTGTAAGTTGGTGGTTGGGGATATCCCTCTAGTGGTGCGGGGGCTGTGCTTTGGCGGAGTGGGTGGGGTTATATCCTTCCTGTTTGGCCCTGTCCGGGGGTTTCTTCGGATGTGGCCACAGTGTCTCCGGACCGCTCCTGTCTCAGCCTCCAGTATTTATGCTGCAGTAGTTTATGTGTCGGGGGGCTGGGGTTAGTTGGTTATACCTGGAGTACTTCTCCTGTCTTATCCAGTGTCCTGTGTGAATTTAAGTATGCTCTCTCTAATTCTCTCGTTCTCTCTTTCTCTCTGAGAACCTGAGCCCTAGGACCATACGTCAGGACTACCGGGCATGATGACACCTTGCTGTCCCCAGTCCGCCTGGCCTTGCTGCTATTCCAGTTTCAACTGTTCTGCCTGCGGCTACGAAACCCCTACCTGTCCCAGACCTGCTGTTTTCAACTCTTAATGATCGGCTATGAAAAGCCAACTGAGAGACCTGAGCCCTAGGACCATACGTCGGGACTACCGGCCGTGGTGACTCCTTGCTGTCCCCAGTCCGCCTGGCCTTGCTGCTATTCCAGTTTCAACTGTTCTGCCTGCGGTTATGGAACCCCTACCTGTCCCAGACCTGCTGTTTTCAACTCTTAATGATCGGCTATGAAAAGCCAACTGAGATTTATTCCTGATTATTATTTGACCATGCTTGTCACTTATGAACATTTTTGAACATCTTGGCATGGTTCTGTTATAATCTCCACCCGGCACAGCCAGAAGAGGACTGGCCACCCCTCATAGCCTGGTTCCTCTCTAGGTTTCTTCCTAGGTTTTGCCTTTCTAGGGAGTTTTTCCTAGCCACCGTGCTTCTACACCTGCATTACTAGCTGTTTGGGGTTTTAGGCTGGGTTTCTGTACAGCACTTCGAGATATTAGCTGATGTAAGAAGGGCTATATAAAATAAAATTGATTGATTGATTGACCTATCCGGTGTATGTGACAGTAAAATATTATATACAGTGCATTCAGACAGTATTCAGACCCCTTGACTTTTTCCACATTTTGTTATGTTACAGCCTTATTCTAAAATTGAATATTTAAAAAAAATTATCTCATCAATCTACACACAATACCCCATAATGACAAAGTGAAAACAGGTTTATAGACATTTTTGCAAATGTAATAAAAACAAAAAACAGAAATACCTTATTTACATAAGTATTCCGACGCTTTGCTATGAGACTCGAAATTGAGCTCAGGTGCATCCTGTTTCCATTTATCATCCTTGAGATGTTTCTACAACTTCATTGGAGTCCACCTGTGGTAAATTCAATTGATTGGACATGATTTGGAAAGGCACACACCTATCTGTATTAGGTCCCAGAGTTGAAGGAATTGTCCGTAGAGCTCCGAGACAGAATTGTGTCGAGGCACAGATCTGGGGAAGGGTCCCAAAACATTTCTGCAGCATTGATGGTCGCCAAGAACACAGTGGCCTCCATCATTCTTAAATGGAAGAAGTTTGGAACCACCAAGACCCTTCCTAGAGCTGGCCGCCCGGCCAAACTGAGCAATCGGGGAGAAGGGCCTTGGTCAGGGAGGAGACCAAGAACCCGATGGTTACTCTGACAGAGCTCCAGAGTTCCTCTGTGGAGATGGGAGAACCTTCTAGAAGGACAACCATCTCTGCAGCACTCAACCAATCAGGCCTTTATGGTAGAGTGGCCAGACGGAAGCCACTCCTCAGTAAAAGGCACTAACAGCCCGCTTGGAGTTTGCCAACAGACACCTAAAGGACTCTCAGACCATGAGAAACAAGATACTCTGGTCTGATGAAACCAAGAATGAACTCTTTGGCCTGAATGCCAAATGTCACGTCTGGAGGAAACCTGGCACCATCCCTACTGTGAAGCATGGTGGTGGCAGCATCATGCTGTGGGGATGTTTTTCATTGGCAGGGACTGGGAGACTAGTCAGAATCGAGGGAAAGATGAGCAGAGCAAAGTACAGAAAGATCCTTGATGAAAACCTGCTCCAGAGCGCTCAGGACCTCAGACTGGTGCGAAGGTTTACCTTCCAACAGGACAACAACCCTAAGCACACAGCCAAGACAACGCAGGAGTGGCTTCGGGGCAAGTCTCAGAATGTCCTTGAGTGGCCCAGCCAGAGCCTGGACTTGAACACAATCGAATATCTCTGGAGAGACCTGAAAATAGCTGTGCAGCGACGCTCCCCATCCAACCTGACAGAGCTTGAGAGGATCTGCAGAGAAGAATGGGAGAAACTCCCCAAATGCAGGTGTGCCAAGCTTGTAGCGTCATACTCAAGAAGACTCGAGGCTGTAATCGCTGCCAAAGGTGCTTCAACAAAGTACTGAGTAAAGGGTTTGAATACTTATGCAATTGTGATATTTCAGTTTTCTATTTTTTATAATTGTGCATAAATTTCGAAAAACCTGTTTTTTGCTTTGGCATAATGGGGTATTTTGTGTAGATTGATGAGGGGTGGGGTGGGGGGACAATTAAATACATTTTTGAATAAGGCTGTAACGTAACAAAATTTGGAAAAAGTCAAGGTGTCTGAATACTTTCCGAATGCTTTGGGATCGGATGACATGACCTGGCACTGTCCACAATTTATCACCTGAACAAGCCAACCAGGACGCAAGACGTGATGACAAATCTGGAATGAACCCAAGTTGATCATCTCTAAGGCCATAGGACAGGCAGCAGAACAGCAGGGGTCTTCTCACTACGCAACGTGATCCAGTGCAATAGTATGAACATGTATGCACTCATTACTGTAAGTCGCCCTGGATAAGAGCGTCTGCTAAATGACTAAAATGTAAATGGTTCCGAGCGTTTCCTATTATTCTGTAGTAAATCCGAGACACTCCATTTAGTATGATATGTTATATTTTGTATGGTATATATTAATTTGTGATGTCCATCAACCATTTTGTATGATATGTTAAAAATTACAATTCGTCTGATATGTTGCAAATTGTAATTTGTACAATTTGTTGCAAATCGAAATTCGTACAAAATGATACGAATTTGCAAAATGTACAATATGTTACGAATTTGAAAAAAATACAATTTGTTTTGGCTAACATTAGCTAGGGGTGGCTAGGTGGTTAACACTAACATTTGCTAGCTGTCTAACGTTAGCTAGGCTAGGGGTTAGGGTTTAATATTAAAGGGTTAAGGTTAGGGTTGGGGGAAGGGTTAGCTAAATGGGTTAAGGTTAGGGTTATGGGAGGGGTTAGCTAACATACTAAGTAGTTGCAAAGTTGCTAATTACCTCAAATGCTAAAGTTGTCCTTGATGAGATATGAACACAGAACCTTTGGGTTGCTAGACATTCGCGTTATATGCTAATTTGAGTGTCCCGGATTTAAGTTTACTATGTTATTTCTAGCCTATGAAACCAGTCTGCGGTACGTAAAGCGTAAACACTGCAATATTACATGCATGTGTTCCATTTAAATGCTTCACATTAAACCAGGCTAGTGTATCACCTAGTGAAGCCTTATCATTTGAAATTGTTCAATTTGTGTTGACACCCCTGTTGGTCTCCAAAATTATTACATTTAGACTATTTCTGTGTGTGCAAAATAATAAATCACCGTAAGGAGACAATATGCTATTTGTTGACATTTTGGGGCATGTCCAACTCCAAACACAAATTTCTCACCTATGCCATGGGTACCCAAACTTTTTCAGTCAGGCATTGGGGAACACCCCCCCCCCCCCCCACCCCCCCTGCTCTAAGGTATGCAATGACTGACATGACAAGAGGAAAACTGATGATGCACTACCCAATTTAGAAATTGCACCTTGTACATTTTACTATTAAAACTTTTAGGAGTAAGTTGAAAGCTGGACTGATTCCCCCAAAAAATATGTTTATATATTATACTTTTTTTGGGGGGGGGGGGGGGACCCCTGCGACCCCCCTCCGACCCCTCGCGAGCCCAACAGTTTGGGAACCACTGACCTATACAAAGGTGACTAGATGAATGTAGCAATAGTGGACGGTTGGTAGTGTGAGTCTGACTAGAATCTTTTCAGCTTTTTCCATTGGGCGGCAGTACGTCTATCTTGAAACTTGAGAACTGCATTGCCTACCCGTCCACATAGTGACTGCGGTCTAGCTAGGGCGGGGGAATGAATCTGGTGTCTGGAAATACATCAATAAATGCAAATTAACGGCAAGGCAAATACTATTCAGACCTGTATTTCTAGTTTCATATTTGGACTGTATGCCCATCTGTTTTCTCCATCCACGGAATTCTTTCACGGGTGCGTCTGTTGGTGCACGAGGACTCTGCGCGGGCTCTTGGACCTGGAGGACGCATCCATCAAGCTCCGATTGTGAGTGTTCGCATAGCTGTACACTGAAGGAATGCCTTATCGGATGTGATATTACAGAATACTTGTGAAATATAGCCTACATTATAGATAGCTCTCTGCCGCGCTGCAGCCTGTGAGGACTGCACGAGTTTTTTTGGGTGGAAATTGTGTGTTTCGCAGTGGAGAGGTTTGGGTGACTATTTATAACCAAGGATCGGCAGTCTGGAAGGTTTGATTTTCTCCATTATATGTCAACCTTTTTCCTCTATCGTAATAGATTTTCCCTCCGCCACCGGTCTCAATATTATTTTCAAGTGACCATCTGCACCTTTTTTATTCGGTACTGAAAAAAGCAGATGACATGCATATGTTCTTTGGATTAGACCTCCCTCTGGACAACTTGGCTTTTGCGTGAATGGGATATCTGTGTATTAGGCATATTGTTCACCGACCTTTGTATAAAGAGACGAGGCAGGTTATTAGCATTAGCCTACACCGGCATTGTGATGGTGAGCTTTTATAATCTGAACTGACAGCGGAATAGGATCATTTTGGAAACTGCTTGTGGGTAAGTTCATATGTTTTATTATCAGTGCAGCAATATCAAGTTTCTTGATTAAAACATTTAAATGTACTCGATGCAACACATTGGTTCTATCGTCAGGAGTCTATTCTATTTCAAACATGAAAAACATTTAGATTTTTTGTGAAACCTGAATGTTATATGTAGCAATTTGAATGACGTCCTTCCATAGTAGCAGTGCCTTTAGTCCCTCGAGTTCTCCACCTCCCAGCAGTTTATGCGCATTGTAACGAATATTCATTTCTACAGCTCGTTACGCATGGATATATATGCGTTGGGCACTAGAGCACTCTTTGCGGATGTTTGAAATTGTATCATGTTCATTGCGCATAGGCTACATTACGCTACTTGATAAGCCTACTGTAATTTATTTGAACGTCATTTATATCTGTTAAAAGTTGTCACTCAGTGAAAATGTCCACTGCAGCAATGGCAAATTATTGCTGAAAAATATAAAGATTTTATGACAAGAGTGAAACGATCATGTCTCTGATCATAAATGTGTTTGCGTCCGCGTTAGTGCCTGCTTGTGTGCGTCCATGATGGATATATTTTTTTTTATGTAGGCTGATTATAGGCAAACCGTTAGCTGTAGTTGTTACCCTTAATATATTTCACAAATACGATATTTCAACAGATAGGGAATTTAAGATACATTTAAGATATAGCGTGTAGACTAATGGTGTAACTGCAGGTTGCAAAGTTGTGTGGCGCTGGAGAGATGCGCGTGTGCATTCTCAGCTGTAGATTGGACTAAATCCCCAAATCACTGGAAGACGCGCGAGGCATTGATCTGTCCGTTCATGTGAAGTGTGCGAATAGGTCACCAGTGAATTCCACCTTGAAATGAATGTGACAGACAGATAGCTCAGGGAAATTAGGATTTGGATCGTGGATTACCCACTAAACCACTATGCTTAGCCACTGTGCCGTCAATGCATATGGGCCGGTGAAGGGATCATGAACGTGATAACCAAGGATGCACCGTTTCTCTCACATCCCAGACCCCCAAAAAATGACAAGGTCGACATAAGCAACATTCAAGTGCTGTTTAACCTGTGGTGCTGAAATGACAGCTCCCAGACAGTCGATAGATTGAAGAGACGAACATTAACCTGGGTTGTAATCATTAGTCCAAACCGTTGCAAACAGTTTGGACTAAAGCGAGAGTTTCTATTGGACAAATCCAGGTAGGTCCCTCCCGGTTTCGTTCCGTTTGCTTTCGTTTGGTTCTGTTTGGTTCCTAGCGACTACACACCTGCATGTGGAGGTTACAACACAGGTGTCTGCCTCAAGTAGACCTACTGCACCAAAACGGTCAAACTAAGTTTATTTGGCTGGACATGCAATTTTGCTCTAGCTAACTGCTTTCACTCAATTCCTTTGGGTTGATTCAAACACAGCAAAAATGTTATAGAAGACATGCAGTAATATCAGATGGGGGAGCAGTGGCCACTTAACCCGCTGGGCACACACTGGTTGAATCAACGTTGATTCCACATAATTTCAATGAAATTCAACGTGGAATAGACATTGAATTGACGTCTGTGCCCAGTGGGAAGGAAGACCCTGTGGTCAGATATTGAGCTGTCTTGAATGCTTCTCACAGTAATTGGTCAGACAATATAGATGCTATTAAGATTAGAATGATTCATCCATTTCAATTCAGAATGTGGTGCAGGTACAGGCCTGCATTAGCAGCATTTTGTTACAATAACATGCACATCATTCAAATATAATGTGTATTTTTAATACTGTATGTCCAGTAATGACACAGTAAAGATCAAAATGTATGATTTGAGGAACCACAAGACAGCACAGCAGTTTTCCGGGCTCATTAGGACGTTGGTTGCATGCATGCATTCTGGTTAGCATCTGCATATGTTCAGGGGAGCCGTCATAAGCACTGATCTCCTCCTTGATTGATACTTTTAATTTTCAAGGAGCTGTAACCGAGGCTCCAGCCCCAACCTGCAGTCAAGCGGCAGCGAGAGAGTCAAAGGCTTTCAAATGATGGAGTTCATTAATGTTGTGGGAAATAAGGGTGTCTGGCTATGGAACATTGGCTCAGTGCTGAGAAGTGATTGGATTGGTTAGGATTTGTGAGGGAGGCACTGAGGGAAGGTACGACTTTATCGCTGTTATTAGATTACATGAATAATGCTCTGATGGAAATGAAAGAACACTGACTTTGAGGGGAGAAGGAGTGAGGGAAGGAGAGAGAGGCAGGGGGAGAGAGATGGAGCTAGGGAGAGGGAGCTAGGAAGGGTGAGAGATGGAGGGATTGGGGAGGAGGGATGGAGATAGGGAGAAAGAATGTGAGAAAAGAGAGAGTAAGGGAGACAGAGAGAGAGCGAGAGAGATAGAGAGAGAGAGAGAGAGAGAGAGAGAGAGAGAGAGAGAGAGAGAGAGAGAGAGAGAGAGAGAGAGAGAGAGAGAGAGAGAGAGAGAGAGAGAGAGAGAGAGAGAGAGAGAAAGGGAAATGGAAATGGAGAGAAACCATAGAGGATTGTCAGTTTCATGCTTGAGTGTTTGTGCTGTTTCCACCCTAGTTTAAGGACCTATGGGTCTAAGACATCAATTTTTCACCTCTTAATGGTCGGTCACAAAGATAAACATTCCCACTGGGCACAGATGTCTTTTCAGCATCTAGTTTTGATTTACATTTGGTTGAGCTGTCAATTAATGTGAAATCAACAAAAATTGTCATCATGTCATTGGATTTAGGTTAAAAGTTGGGTGAAAAACAGACGAAATTCCCTTAAGTTTGTGCAAATCCAAGCAGTTTTCCACATTGTTTCAACCATTTTGTTTGGTTGAAATGATATGTTAACAATGGTTAATTCAACCACTTTTTGCTCAGTGGGTTGTAAGCCTACATAATGAGCATTGTAAGCCATTAAATACACTATACACTGTATATACAAAAGTATGTGGACACCCCTTAAAATGTGTGGATCGTCTATTTCAGCCACACCCATTGCTCACAGGTGTATAAAATCGAGCACACAGCCATGCAATCTCTATAGACAATCATTGGCAGTAGAATAGCCTTACTGATGAGCTCAGTGACTTTCAATTTGACACCGTCATAGGATGCCACCTTTCCAACATAACAATTAGTCAAATTTCTGCCCAGTTAGAGCTGCCCCGGTCAACTGTAAGTGCTGTTATTGTGAAGTGGAAATATCTAGGAGCAACAACGACTCAGCCACAAAGTGATAGGCCATACAAGCTCACAGAACGGGACCGCCGAGTGCTGAAGCGCGTTGCAACACTCACTACCAAGTTCCAAACTGCCTCTGGAAGCAACGTCAGCACAATAACTGTTTGTCGGGACCTTCATGAAATTAGTTTCCATGGCCGAGCAGCCGCACACAAGCCTAAGATCACCATGCGCAAAGCCAAGTGTCGGCTGGAGTGGTGTAAAGCTCGCCGCTATTGGACAATGGAGCAGTGGAAACGCGTTCTCTGGAGCGATGAATCACGCTTCAACATCTGGCAGTCCGACGGACAAATCTGGGTTTGGCGGTTGCCAGGAGAACACTACCTGCCCCAATGCATAGTTCCAACTGTAAAGTTTGGTGGAGGAGGACTAATGGTCTGGGGCTGTTTTTCATGGTTCGGGCTAGGACCCTTAGTTTCAATGAAGGGAAATCTTGCAATGACGTTCTAGACGATTCTGTGCTTCCAAATTTGTGGCAACAGTTTGGGGAAGGCCCTTTCCTGTTTCAGCATGACAATGCCCCCGTGCACAAAGCGAGGTCCATACAGAAATGGTTTGTCGAGATTGTTGTGGAAGAACTTGACTGGCCTGCACAGAGCCCTGACCTCAACCCCATCGAACACCTTTGGGATGAATTGGAACGCCGACTGCGAGCCAGGCCTATTCGCCCATCATCAGTTCCCGACCTCACTAATGCTCTTGTGGCTGAGTGGAAGCAAGTCCCTGCAGCAATGTTCCAACATCTAGTGGAAAGCCTTCCCAGAAGAAATCTTTAAAGAAATCCAATTCCCTAGATGAGTTTTCAGCCTATTTTCCGCCCAAGTAATTTTTTTATCCTAGATCCACATTAAAGCAATCAGAGGCTATTGATCTGACACTGAGCTATTTATTTTCACTGGCAGCATTCTCTCCATGTAAAGACATGTTTGATAGATCAGGTAGATTACTAGATGTCCAAGCATCAGTCACTGAGCCCATAGAACATCTAAGACAAGGCAGCTGTATGAATACCAAGTCACTGTTTCAGCCTGTCTGTGTCTTGGACTTCCTGTCACATTCATGCTGCTACAAGTCGTTAGAAATATATTTCTGAGTAACATGAGTGCATTAAGTGTATTGCTCTAAAATACTTGTATAGTCCTCATTGATGAGTTTCCTCATTGATGTGTTTCATTGATGTGTTTCTATTGGCTATTGAGGTCATGTACAACCTCCTCCTCCCTCCCTCCTTCAGGGTCACGTTATGATGAAGGGATATGAATGAACATGTTGGTTAGCTGTTCCCTAATACCCTTCCTGTAGAGAGGGAACTAACAGGAACCCTTGGAAATGGAAATCATTTAAACTGACTTTGTTGGAGGGATGCAGTCTTTACGAAAACACTTGTGCTTCGAAATAGGCCCCTCTTTACAATTGTGGCCCTACAGCTCTCCACTGCTCTTCTCAAAGCCCTCTGTCTGATTATCATTCAGTGGAGACCAACAGCAAAACATATTTTCTCTCTGTGAAGTCGTTTTCACGGGGCTCTTATTTCTTTAGATCAGGCGATCTCAGATGGAGAGAAAAAAATACCATCTCTGTACAGAAATGAAGGTATCCAATCTTCTATCTTTCTGTCAGGTAGACAGTGTGAGTGTACCGCTCACATCCGACCATGGAATCAGCGGCTTGACTTCATTTAGTGTTTTGGCAGCCCTATCATAACAGAGACAAGCTAATGTAGCTACATAAAAGTCATAATGGAATCGTTTTCTCCAACTGTCTGCTTATATTGTAGCTCAGGGAACATATGGGGAGCCTCCCAGAGGAACTGCTAGAAGATGAAAAACTTGTCATTTGTGTCACACACTGAAATAAAGATTAAAGTGATGAAAGTGTTGTCCTTCTCCCCACAGATGAAATTACATTCTGAGGTGTAATCATTTTTTTTTTCCTTCTATCTTTTATTTTTTGGAAGCTTGAGGCAAGGAAAATATAAAGCTGATGGTTTGTCAGTGATAGAGCATGCAGTCCAGGAGCTAGCCGCGATAATGGAATTTTCCCCCAAAGCTGTTTCCCTGCAACGTTTGCATGTGATCCTAAAAGAGCCTAGACTGCTTAGAAGATGAAGTCGATGTGTTTTAGATAGTTGGGAGATAGACGTGTGAAAGGAGATGGGAAATTGTCACGCAGGTAAAAAGCAAAATGGGCAATTTTTTCTTCAATTTCCCCCTTCTCCATTCGGAGCTCTGCTTACCCATTCATGAAGACTCCGTTGTGACACACAGTGCATTACCACAGAGATAAACCTTCCCTCACAATCTGCCTTGCGTTTAAAAAGAACAGAGAGCTTGGATATATTGTGCTGCCAGCTGGATGTCTCTCCACAGTCACTACAGGAAGAAGTAGTCAACATGTACCGACTCAGCGTTCGTGACCAATGATATATCCTCAAGAGAAGTGTCCAATTACACAGAGAGCATGTGTTCACATGTCGTTTCTTAAGACTCCTCATTCACAACACTGTGTTGTTCATTTCATGTATTTTCCATTCTAGTCTAGTCAATGGCAAAGGGGAACACATTATTGTATTTGTGTTACTAAACAAACACCAGAGCTGTGGTCTAGATGTGAATGTCCTATTATTTCGGGGCCCTGTTTCGTTCCCAGAATACTGCTGCTGTATCAACTGCGAATTCGACTGCGAAGCCTTTCCTTGGCGAGAGCCAGCGTTCTCCATGGGCCCTCCACACATCCCCACCATCCCCAGCGAGAGCGGCCCTCAATAGGCCCTGATTTATTGGGCCACTTTATGAGAAGGGCCTGGGGAGTCGGCTCTCCTTGTCCTCCGATATTGAATTCCGCCTGCCTCACATGGAGTGTTTCTCCCCCCCCCCCCCCCCCCCATTGTTTGTCAATGCAGTAAATGCGTGTTGCTCCTATTGTGCTCTTTATGGTATCTAGATCCCCCCCCTTCCAATCCTCCTTATCCTGTCAGTTTAGTGTTGATTGCTGGTGCTGGTTCCATTTCAGGACAGGGTGCCACTCAGAGATGAGTGATACAATCAGAGCATCAAATTGTAGGCAGAGGGGGTACTAATAGGAGGGAAGGAGGGGAGGGAGCGGGAGAGCGGGAGAGAGAGAGAGAGAGAGAGAGAGAGAGAGAGAGGGAGAGAGAGAGAGGGAGAGAGAGAGGGAGAGAGAGAGTGAAAGAAAGAAAGAAAGAAAGAAAGAAAGAAAGAAAGAAAGAAAGAAAGAAAGAAAGAAAGAAAGAAAGAAAGAAAGAAAGAAAGAAAGAAAGAAGGAAGAGGGAGAGAGAGAGCGCGTGCGCGAGAGAGAGAGAGACATGCCGGTCTGCAAATTCAGCTCTATAGTAACTCCAACACAGTTTTCCCTCCCCACTCGCTGGCTCTTTCAGCCACAACACTTGTCTGTTTTTTCAGGTTGACTTTTCAGCAGACAAATTGACCTTTTTTTGCCATGGGTTCTTACTGTGTCTTTGCCCTCCATTTCTATTGAGCGAGCCAGTGAGCCGGTTGCTAGGTGGCTGGACTGCTGGAGTTCTAGTTCCGTGTTCCGCTCCCCCTGGGGCTGAACCCTCTGAGACCATCATGTGACGCCCTTGTGGTTCTACGGTGTTTTGGCTTATTAAATGTGAATGTCAGGGCAGTGGTTCAATAAGCCTCCAGTTTCAGGCATGCTTATCTTGATCCAGTTGAGGGAATGGGGGAATTGTTGTTGTATGTTGAGTAACAACCCTCCAGTTTTGTTTACATGTTAATAATGAAGACTACCGAGTCCACTTTCGAGCCATGCTCAGAGGAAGCTGGGATTCTATCATGGGAAGCCTCACGATGTTACAGGACTATGTAATGCATCTATTGATATCATTCTGTTGAAAAGCCATCTGACAATATAAATTAGCTTTAGGAGCTACAGTACTCCTAGGAATGGGACCTATTCTTGTACTGTAGCTCAGCCAATTGTACAATTCACCGCCCCTCCCCCTATCCCCTCCTCCTCCCACCACCCTAACACATGCAATTTACTGCAGTCATCAGTGTGCATATCCTTTGGAATAACAGTAGTAGAAGTCTGTTTCACAGTTCACCAGCTGCTGTGTTTCAGTTTTCTCCCCAGCAGATTGAGTTGATCCTACTGATGGATGATGGAGCACGACACCAGCTCTAGAAGACAGCCTTGTATCAATCATCTTGGCTTCCAGCTACTTCCTCCTTGGCCCCCGTCCCACCTACCTGCCTGCCTGTCAGCCATCTCCCCCCCCCCCCTCTCTCTCTCCCTTAATGAGTGGAGTGGAGGGGTGTGTGTCTCCTCCCAACTAGATTGGCCCTCAGTAGGGAACAATGTTAAGTCCCATTTGAGTGGGATGATTGGATCTGAAGGGGTTTCTCTTGGTGTCAAGTGTAGTGGATGGAGGGGACTTTGGATGTCAGGATAAAACGGAGACAGGTGACGGTTGCTAGGTGATAGGTTGGTCTCTCTCCTTTTCTGGAAAAGTTGGCAGATCTCTGGAGAAATTAAGTGCTCTTGTACACTATAATATCTTTCTTTGTACTGTTGAGTGAACTCAAGAGAAGTGAAGATCTCTTATAAAATATAATATATTTATTTGTACTGTTGACAGAACTCAGTGTCACGGTTTCGGCCGAGGCGGCTCCTCCTCCTTGTTCGGGCAGGTTTCGCCGGTCGTCGTCTCCGGAGTACTAGCTGCCACCGCTCTATGTTTCTTGTTTGATTGGTTTTGTCTGTTAGTCACACCTGTTTTGTGTTATGTCTCATTTAGCAACCCTATTTAGTTTCCTTGTTGTTAGTTTAGTGTTGTGTGTAATTGTTTGTGTCGTGTTGTTGCGCTACCCATGTCGGTACGCTATTTTCATAGCTTCCTCCTTGTGTTTAGGAGAGTATTTTCGCACCTGTGTGTGCGCTCGCTTATTTACGCCTGTGTGCGTCCTTTTGCCTCCGGGCTGTTTGGATTATTTTTGTGTGCTCTAGTAAAGTCTTGTTGGACTTATCCTCTGCTTCCTGCGCCTGATTCTACACCACACCAATCCACAGCAACGTGACAGAATTACACACCACACATGGAATCAGCAGGAGCACCCGTCGACATCATGGAGGAGCGTCTCCTTGGTCAAGAGCACCGAATCAACCGGATCGGGCACGCCTTGGAGGGTGTCATGGACACCCTTCGTCGATGGGAAACCAGCGGGGTTCCCACAGCCCCACCTATCGCACCATCACCACCGGACAGCCAGCCCGTCCATCGACCGGAACCCAGTGGGATTCGGCTCTCGCTCCCGAGGGCGTACAACGGCACCGCTGCCGGGTGTCAAGGGTTCCTCTTACAAGTGGAGCTCTACCTTGCCACCATACACCCGGCGCCCTCGGGATACGAGAGCGTTTCCGCCCTCATCTCCTGTCTCACCGGCAAGGCGTTGGAGTGGGCCAACGCCGAATGGAGGGGAATAGACGCCGCCACAGTCACCTATGCGGAGTTCTCCCGCCGCTTCCGTGCAGTCTTCGACCATCCACCAGAGGGGAAGGCGGCGGGGGAGCGTCTATTCCACCTCCGACAGGGGATGAGGAGCGCTCAAGAGTTTGCGCTGGAGTTCCGGACTCTAGCGGCTGATGCTGGGTGGAATGAGAGGGCCCTCATAGACCACTTTAGATGTAGCCTTCGGGAGGACGTCCGCAGGGAGTTAGCATGCAGGGACACTACACTAACATTTGACCAGCTGGTGGACATGGCCATTCGACTGGACACCCTGCTTGCGACCCGCGGACGTCCCAGATGGGGGCCTCCCATTCCACCCTCCAGCGCCTCCGAGCAGAGTCCGATGGAGCTTGGAGGTGCTGGCGCTAGAGGGAGAAGAGGTAGGAGCCCGAGGGGGGCAGTCTCCTGCACCAAGTGTGGCCGCGGAGGGCACACCGCGGCTAGGTGCTGGGGAGGGTCCCCTGGTGAGGGAGATGGCAGGTCATACAGTGGGGAGTCCTCCCAGGTGAGTAGGCGCCCTACTTACCCAGAGCTTTCTGTCGTACACATTACATTACCTGTTTGTTTCCCACAGGTTGCACCTCGTTCCCAGCATAAGGCGCTAGTCGATTCAGGCGCAGCTGGGAATTTTGTAGATCGGAAATTCTGTGTTAAGTTAGGGATTCCCCTCCTTCCAGTCGAAAAGCCCTTTCCTGTACATACCTTAGATAGTCGTCCGTTAGGATCTGGGTTGATTGGGGAGGTCACAGCGCCACTTAGGATGATGACGCAGGGGGGTCATGAGGAGACGATTCAACTCTATCTGATCGACTCTCCTGCGTATCCGGTGGTACTGGGGCTTCCCTGGTTGATTACCCATGATCCTACTATTTCGTGGCGAGAGAAGGCTCTTAAAGGGTGGTCTGCTCAGTGTGAGGGGTTATGTCTGGGTGTTTCCGTAGGGGCGACCTCGGTGGAGAGTCCGAACCAGATGCCAGCACTGCACATTCCTCCTGAGTATGAGGATTTGGCGCTCGTGTTTAGTAAGACCAGAGCGGCACGGTTGCCACCTCATAGACAGGGGGGATTGTGCGATAGACCTCCAGACAGGAGCCGCGCTTCCGCGGAGCCATGTGTATCCTTTGTCACAGGAGGAGAAAAGGGCAATGGAGACTTACATTGCCGAGTCTCTGAGACAGGGATACATACGGCCCTCCACTTCTCCCGCGTCCTCGAGCTTCTTTTTTGTGAAGAAAAAGGATGGAGGTTTGCGTCCGTGTATTGATTACCGCGGTCTCAATCAGGTAACTGTGAAATATAGTTATCCACTCCCGCTGATTGGGACCATGACGGAGTCATTACACGGGGCACGGTTCTTCACAAAATTGGACCTCAGGAGCGCATATAACTTGGTGCGCATTAGGGAGGGCGATGAGTGGAAGACAGCATTTAGTACTACCTCCGGCCATTACGAGTATCTCGTCATGCCATATGGGTTAATGAATGCTCCATCAGTCTTCCAATCGTTTGTAGATGAAATTTTCCGGGACATGCAGGCGCAGGGAGTAGTGGTGTACATAGATGATATTCTTGTGTACAGTTCTACTCGGGCCGAGCATGTAGCCCTGGTGCGCAGGGTATTGAGGAGACTGTTGGAGCATGACCTGTATGTCAAAGCTGAGAAATGTCTGTTCTTTCAGGAGTCAGTTTCCTTTTTGGGTTACCAGTTGTCTGCGTCAGGGGTGAGAATGGAGGTGGACCGAGTGTCAGCCGTGCGTAATTGGCAAACCCCAACTACGGTTAAAGAGGTGCAGCGGTTCTTGGGTTTTGCGAATTACTACCGGAGGTTTATCCGGGGTTTTGGACAGGTGGCAGCTCCCATAACGTCTCTTCTGAAGGGGGGTCCGGTGCGCTTGCAGTGGTCGGCTGAGGCGGACAGGGCCTTTGGGAGACTGAAGGACCTGTTTACCTCGGCTCCGGTGTTGGCGCACCCGGATCCCACTTTACCCTTCCAAGTTGAGGTGGACGCGTCTGAGGCCGGTATCGGGGCAGTTCTTTCTCAACGATCCGGTACACCACCTAAGCTCCTCCCCTGTGCTTTTTATTCTAAGAAGCTCAGTCCGGCGGAGCGGAATTATGACGTAGGGGACAGGGAGCTGTTAGCCGTAGTACAGGCCCTAAAGGTGTGGAGGCATTGGCTTGAGGGGGCTTAGCACCCTTTCCTCATTCTGACCGACCATCGTAACCTGGAATACATTCGGGCAGCTAGGAGACTGAATCCTCGCCAGGCTCGATGGACTATGTTTCTCGCCCGGTTTGTGTTCAAGATCACTTACATCCCTGGGTCCCAGAACGGGAAGGCAGATGCTCTGTCCCGTCGGTATGACACGGAGGAGAGGTGCGAGGAGTCCATTCCCATACTACCGGAGTCTTGTCTGGTGGCACCGGTGGTGTGGGAGGTCGATGCGGAGATCGAGCGGGCGTTACGCACCGACCCTAGTCCTCCACAGTGTCCGGTGGGTCGGGCGTACGTCCCGCTCGAGGTCCGGGATCGGCTGATTTATTGGGCTCACACGTCCCCCTCCTCTGGACATCCAGGTATTGGCCGGACAGTGCACTGCCTTAGTACGAAGTACTGGTGGCCAACGTTAGCCAGGGATGTGAGGGTTTATGTCTCCTCCTGCTCAGTGTGTGCCCAGTGTAAGGCGCCCAGACACTTGCCCAGGGGTAAATTACAGCCCCTGCCCGTTCCACAACGACCCTGGTCTCACCTCTCGGTGGATTTTGTTACCGATCTTCCCTCCTCACAGGGGAATACCACCATCCTGGTCGTTGTGGATCGGTTCTCGAAGGCCTGTCGTCTCCTTCCCATGCCGGGTCTTCCTACTGCCGCTGAGGCTCTATTTACTCACGTCTTCCGGCATTACGGGGTGCCCGAGGATATAGTGTCCGATCGAGGCCCCCAGTTTACCTCCAGAGTCTGGAGAGCATTTATGGAACGTTTGGGGGTCTCGGTGAGCCTTACCTCGGGTTACCACCCGGAGAGTAATGGGCAGGTCGAACGAGTCAACCAGGATATGGGTAGGTTTCTGAGGTCATATTGTCAGGGCCGGCCGGAGGAGTGGGCGAGATATGTGCCCTGGGCCGAGATGGCACAGAACTCTCTCCGCCACTCCTCCACGAGACTAACCCCTTTCCAGTGTGTGTTAGGGTACCAGCCGGTTCTGGCACCGTGGCATGAGAGCCAGATCGAGGCCCCCGCTGTGGATGAGTGGGTGCGGCGCTCGGAGGAGACGTGGAACGCTGCACACGTCCATCTGCAGCGTGCCATACGTCGACAGAAGAAACCTGCCCCTCCGCCTGCCCTGCCGGAAGCTGGGTCGGCGGTTTGTGGGGCCTTTTAAAGTCCTGAGGAGATTGAACGAGGTGTGTTACAGGTTAGAACTACCTATTGATTACAAGAATATTAACCCCTCGTTCCATGTGTCTAGCCTCAGGCCGGTGGTAGCTGGTCCACTCCAGGACTTTGAGATTGAGGAGACTCCTCCGCCCCCGTTGGACATCGAGGGGGCTCCGGCGTACACTGTTCGGACCATCCTGGATTCGAGACGCCGGATGGGGGGTCTCCAATATCTCGTGGAGTGGGAGGGGTACGGTCCGGAGGAGCGGTGCTGGGTGCCGAGGAGGGACATTCTGGATCCGTCCCTGATGACCGAATTCCATCGTGGTCATCCTACGCGCCCTGCTCCGCGTCCTCCTGGTCGTCCCCGAGGCCGGAGGCGGTGCGCGGCTGGGGCCGCGCGTCAAGGGGGGGGTACTGTCACGGTTTCGGCCGAGGCGGCTCCTCCTCCTTGTTCGGGCAGGTTTCGCCGGTCGTCGTCTCCGGAGTACTAGCTGCCACCGCTCTATGTTTCTTGTTTGATTGGTTTTGTCTGTTAGTCACACCTGTTTTGTGTTATGTCTCATTTAGCACCCTATTTAGTTTCCTTGTTGTTAGTTTAGTGTTGTGTGTAATTGTTCGTGTCGTGTTGTTGCGCTACCCATGTCGGTACGCTATTTTCATAGCTTCCTCCTTGTGTTTAGGAGAGTATTTTCGCACCTGTGTGTGCGCTTGCTTATTTACGCCTGTGTGCGTCCTTTTGCCTCCGGGCTGTTTGGATTATTTTTGTGTGCTCTAGTAAAGTCTTGTTGGACTTATCCTCTGCTTCCTGCGCCTGATTCTACACCACACCAATCCACAGCAACGTGACACTCAGTAGAAGTGGTCTTATACAATATAATATATTTCTTTGTATTGTTGACAGAACTCAGTAGAAGTGGTCTTATACAATATAATATATGTATTTGTATTGTTGACAGAACTCAATAGAAGTGGTCTTATACAATATAATATCTTTCTTTGTACTGTTGACAGAACTCAGTAGAAGTGGCCTTATACAATATAATATATTTATTTGTATTGTTGACAGAACTCAGGTGAAATGAAGTTCTCTTATACAATATAATATATTTATATGTACTGTTGACAGAACTCAGGTGAAATGAAGTTCTCTTATACAATATAATATATTTGTGCTGTTGACAGAACTCAGGAGAAATGAAGTTCTCTTATACAATATAATATATTTATATGTACTGTTGACAGAACTCAGGAGAAATTAAGTTATCTTATACAATATAATATATTTCTATATACTTTGCTCACGGACAATGCTAACCAACATTCTTGTGTAGTGTGGTGAGCCCTCTTGTAGCAGGTTAAGGTTTATGGAAACTGGTCTGAATTTCTGTGATTTTTGGGTTGTAAACTATACATGAACAACTCTGTCATTTCCATGTAAAAGGGTTGAGCTGAGCCTTGCTCAGCAAGGGGAAAGAATGGGCCATAAAGCCTAATGCGTTGCCTGAATAATGCAGGTGTGCAATTTCAATAGTGGGGCAGCGAGCGAGCAGTCTGAGCTGTACTGTGTGTTTGGAGGAGAGATTTGAGATGGATGGCTTATCTTTTATTAAACATGCGGTCGGTGTGGAGGAAAGGCTACTGTACTGACAGAAGCTCTGCTCTCCTCTCACTCCTCTCTTCTCCTCCTGGGGATGATTTATCCCCTCCTCCCTTCCCTCTCTCCTGTCCTTCATTTTCATCCTCAGGACGGGGCTCCAGCCGGGCTCTCCCCTGGACCCCTGAGCCCCTTCCGCCGCCACGGCCTATCCAATAAGAAGGCTTCATTAGTTTTATCTTTATTTCCCTGCTGCTCGGCTACGGCTGGGCCGAGCTGGGATACAGAGGGAGTTAGCAGGCAGGTCAGGCATCTGAGGGGGATTGAACAGGAGTCCTCCAGGTCCTCCAGGCCTTGTGTGTTTTCAGGTTTTATTGAGCTGAAACGATTGGTAGAGCAGAGAAGTAGCAGAGGTTGATAAGGATGGGGGGGGGGGGGGATGAATCTGCAGTGAATTGGATTTCAAATTAGGGCTATGTGGTGTGTGATGTGTGACTGATGAAGGATAGCCATCTCCTGTCACCTCCAAAGTGTTTATCGGTACTGACTGAGCACTGCTGCCTTCCTGGAAGCTTTTTGGAAAGGTGTGTTTGTGACGGATATTGCTTCAGATCTATCGTCATTGCCAGTCATTTAATCACTGTAGGGTTGAGGTACATTATGGAATTAAAACTTCATCCATGTTTACTTTAAAAGCTTCTTAGCTTTAACCAAGGAAAATTACAACCACTAAGGGCAATGAATTGCCAGTGTTTAAGAGTATATAAAACTTTCCTTTGTTTTAGACTTTGCTGAAACAACAGAGAGTAACTATTGTTCTTGTCAGGTGGGAACAGGGGACTTGTTACAGACATCACTCTCACTGTTATTTCAAAAGTGGACAAATCTTGTCAGATTGCTCTGGGTCTTTTCCCCACAAGAGAAAATAGCAAGCTCCCTGTAAATTGTTCTCTCCCCATTCTCTCTGATGTGGTTCACTCAAAATAAAGTCTCCCTCTGTCCTGGCCACGTGGCCAGCAGTTCTCATATTGTCAGAATACAGGCCTTCACCGCTGCATCAAGTCTATTTAATTGGACATCCACATCCTTATTAAGGAAAGCCGCAATAGTATTCCTTGCCTGGCACACAAAGCCCATAAGTCCGTATTGCCTTATGCGGCGTCATTTTGGGGTCCACTCAACTGATTGTGTCACACAGGACTTCTCTAGGTGATTAATCTAAATAAGCAGAGGGGCCATTTTGGGGAAGCTGTAGCAGGTGATGTTAGCACAGTGCTCTGCACCTTCTGCTTATTAACCCTGACCCCCAATGGCCGGGAGACTTGAGCCCACTGGCTCGCAGTTGCACCACTCTCTCTGGCTTCACAGAAGAATACAAATGATGCAAGTCGTTCACCAGCTAGAGAACTTTTCCCCACGCTGCATGATTCAAAAGGAGAGACAGAGTGGAAGTGGAAACAAGGGTCCAACTTTCTATTTTGACACCATGTAGAGCGGAATTGAGATGAAAAGCGCCTTGTGATTTTTCTTTTGAAAGCATGATTTGTGGAAATTGGCTGTGATTTTTTTATTGGTTACTACTTTTTTTATTGGTTAATTATTGTCGCTCATAGAAGCGGTCGCAAAAAGGTGTTATTTCACCAATTTCAGGTCAAATACAATACCTTGCACCTCATGAGAAATGTCAATCTCAAGTATAGACCCCCTTTGTTGTGCCTTCACTTTCTGCAAAGGATTCCAGTTTTCAACAAGGTGTCACACTAGTCACGTGCAGTGGCGGAGAATGACGCCAGCCACAAAGAGGCAGTGTACTCTATTTAATGCTGTTTCATGCTGTTTCCGGTCCATAGGGAAACTGAAAGCCCTGGGACCTACACTATAACAGCATGCACAGCTCCGGCTCTTCAGGTCCAGAGGCCTGCTGATTTCCCTTGCTTTTTAGTAACTAGGGTCGGATTTCTACATGGGAACCCAGGTGTGTGCACTGCCCAGCCAATCAGTGATATTCATTATAGTGATTGCCAGGGAGAAACTAAGCAGGGCTGTTGAACTCAAGGGCGTTAGTGAGTCGTGCTCCCCTGCAATATAGACTCATAACTGGCTTGCACTGAAACAACACTGATTGTAGCACCTGGATACCAATAGGTTACAGTCCTTAGATCTATCAGTAGTTACCCTGTGTTCATGGACACAGCACTAAGCCTGGAATTTGTCCCTTTAAC